>NC_136067.1:1481195733-1481348569 GCF_964261635.1 Lissotriton helveticus | reverse complement strand
TCAGATGTACCTGTTCTGTGCCATGGACTGTTGATGCACTTAGCCCCTCTCATGTGCTGCCTCTGATGTACCTGCTCTGTTGTAAACACTGCCCTGTTGCTGTTCTGATACTGCATTGTGCCCTCTCATGTGCTGCCTCTGGTGTACCTGCTCTGTTGTAAACACTGCCCTGTTGCTGTTCTGATACTGCATTGTGCCCTCATGTGCTGCCTCTGATGTACCTGCTCTGTCGTAAACAGTGCCCTGTTGCTGTTCTGATACTGCATTGTGCCCTCATGTGCTGCTTCTGATGTACCTGCTCTGTTGTACCCAGTGCCCATGCTCTTGGGTAGTGTACAATTATACCCCTATTATGTTTAATAAAGCAAGTCAATCATGTGTCGTGGTTTGTTGTTGTCATTCCTGGTTGTGTACTTGAATTGTTGATATATTGTTGCGATCGTAAATGCAGTTTCACAAACATGACACTCCCCCTCCCTACGTCACTGCCCTGGCAGGTATTCCCCTTCCGACCGCAATTGGTGTTTTGGTGTACCTGCGTCGTCGTCGGCGATGGGCCATGACTTGCTGGTGGTTGAGCACGAAGAATATCAGAAATGCGTGTAGCGCTGGGTCCATGACGGCGATCTGCTTGTGGTGGGTATCTCTGCAATGTGTTGTATCTCCGCTGTGGTAATTCCGCCGTGTTCAGGCAGGTTGTTTTTCCGCAGCGTTTTGATGTGTGTTTTCCACCATCGTGATTTGGAGGACGGTCGGAGACGTCATTCCGTACGGCGCTGTCTCTGGATTGCTTACGTCCGTCGCGGGGTCGGGTGTAGTTCCGCGGCGGTGCGTGCTCTTTCGCCGCGTACGGACATTTGACAGTGTTTCCCATCCTAATATGGCGGACGGAGTGACCGCGGCAGGCGGACTGTAAAAAGGCATTTTCCGCCTACTCCAACCCGGCGGTCGTCCTTCCGTCCGCCATCGTAATCGACCCCTTAGTGTGCTGAGCGATAATTATCACGGGGCCTTGTTGATATGCCCCCAAGTTTGCACACATTGGTACAAGAGAAACTGACAGTGTCATTGTCTTAACCCTCATTATTCTGAGGTGTGCAACTTGAAATGTTGAAGTAAAATCATACGTGGTAAATATCATGCTCTATGCATGGCAGCATACCATATAATTGGTTCCACCACATAGGCAGCATGGCTCTTATTACATGCTCCTATGAATATGCTTTTAGACCTGATGTCTTCTTTCCTGGTATGTCAAAGAGTGGACATTTGATTGGGGGAAGTTCGGGGGTACGTTTCAAAATGGAGTTTGCCTGGATCAGTTTATTCATGTCCCCTCATCAAATACAATGCAAACATTTTCTTCTGCCATCGGTTTAGTTGATTGATTTTCATTCATGATTAATACTGGAAGCATATTGAACTGCATCCGTCATCGCTTTTAAAAGGAGAAATAATGATTCACCTGTGACATTTATATGAAATAAGGGATCGATTAAAGTGATTAAAGTGATGTGCACGATACTGATTAGTATTACCTACAGATTCAGCAAACACATGGGGAACAACCTGCTGTAGGAAAGTTATCACACACTGTCCCACATTTAATGCTCTGGCTTTTCACTAGTCTTTTGCAGGTGGAAACTGTTGCTGAAAATGTTGTGATCTAATGCGGTATAACCCTTTTTTTCTAGTTCTGCAATTGGGATAAACACATATGTGGTAATACAGAAAATGCACATTTCTACTATTTCCAATTTTTTTTTTTTAATAAGACCATTATATACCTAACATCGATGCATTCCTTAAAACAGATTTTTATGACCTTACATAACACAGGAAAGGTTAAATGCCACAAAGAAGGGACTTTTTTTTGTTAAATGAAAAAAACAGGAAGGCATCTACTTAAACTCTCCTGGCAAACGTAAATGTTAAAGTGATTTTTCGTAATGTCGATATATTCTGTGAAACCAGTCTACCATAATACCAGAAGCATTATTTCACACACTACTGCACTAGGTAATACTATCTCTATCCAGAGAGCCCAGGCCCTCCATTATGCTTTTGTATGAATTATAAGGAAATTACAGGGGCATTAGCAACACATGTTTCTACTCAATTTGTGGCCATTGTTCTTGTGAGCAAATATGTAAAGCTGCAAACACGGGTGAATTCCTGGAACAATGTGATACTGCGAAAACAGTGGTATTAAGGAAGGGTCTTGCATGCAAGCAGATTATAATGTGTTTAGATTCCTGGAGTCAAAGCTGGGTTTCAAGGATCAAAAAAAGTCGAGGGTTTTGGTTTTTTCTTCTATAGGAGCCTATCTTGGATCTCAACTATTGTAGACAATAGAAATTCAGATGATGGATCAAATGTCACTCCAAGCCTACTTTTTAAAAAAATATTTTTTATTTTATGCGTCCACAATATCAGATTATGACAACGTACTTTAAACAGTCATATACTCATGACTCCAAGCTTGCATGAACATATCCTTCATCATATTTGATTTTCACTCACTTCTGCCAAAAATAATAATTACATGTTTTTAGGTAGGTGTGTCAAGCCAGGTACTCCACACTTTGGGGCCGATTTACAAGTCCCTTGCGCCACTTTTGCGTCACTTTTCCCATGCTAAAAGTGACGCAAAAGTGGCGCAAGGGCCTTGTAAATCTGCCCCTTTGTGTCACTGGTGGTTTTGTCATTGACAAGATCCGTCTATCTAAACGTGTTTACTTCTTGTTTAAGGCATTATTTCTTTAGGGTTCGTCAACTTTTACCTATTTGTAACATCAATATTATTTAGCTTCACCTTAAAAAAAATAAAAATCACTAAAAATATCCACTAAAAAAGAGGATGCACACCAGTCAATTAAAATAATTATTTACTGTAACAGTAATGTTTATAGGAAATATCAACCTTCACTCGTGAGGGCAGTTTTCCATAAGTTGTTTAATTCATACATAGAAACAAAGGTGTATATTCACAAGTAGGTGTGATAACTACCGTAATAGTAGCGTAACGCAACTGGAGAAGCTGGGATTTTAATCTAGATTTTCTTACCCAGCTCTAGAATCCCAAATCCGGTCGACTGAACCTTTTTCCCTGTCTGGAAGTATAAAGAAAGATCTGGCATTGATAACTTTAAACCTCTTCCGAATAAATCCAATTGAACTCAAAGGACCACTGACTACCACTGAAAATTTTAAAGATGTATTTCAAAGCCAAAAACAGTTGAACATACAAACATCTCAATAAAAGGTTCAAAAAGTAAACTGGCACTAATACAAACATAATCCTACGCAAAATCCTTAAATGACTCAGGATAAAAAGCAAAGTTAATTTGAGTAACATCAAGCAACCAAGAACAGTCCCAGCTTGAAGTCTGGACTGCATTTACAAAAAGGAAAGGAAGTGGTTAGTCTGTCCCTACACTACCCTAAAGTGACATCCCTACATAACATTCCCATCAGACAAGAGTAAGGTGTCAGCAGTTAAGACTTCCAAAGAAGTACCGTCACTTCTTGTTAAGCCAATAATCTACCATTGAGCTTGTTCTAAGATTCTCCTTCTACACCTCACTCTACCTAAGTCCCCAAGACGCTCTTTCTACAGCTCACTACATCCTGTTCTGTATTTCCCCCTCAAAATCTGCCCTCCACCCTCGGGTGCTGTCCCTAATACAAAATCCCTAAAACAATCGACACACCCAGAGGTACGCCCCTCTGGCAGGTGAAGATGTTCGGAGTTTTCCAGCGTCCGTTGGTGCGTCCGTTGGTGTGTCCTTGGGTCCCAGGCCCCGTCTCGCTAAATGTTGCACTCCCAAATTCCTTGGCAGCTTTTCCTCCATCCGCGCCTACTATCCTAACTTCTAAACAATGGACTCTTCTACCTAACGAGCCTTGTGGCCTTGCACCTGTAAGCTGAAATACATGGGAACATTTCTGCAACCATTCAAAGCTACAATTTCATTTTTTACTGAGGACAGCTTTTCCCAAGGAGAAAATCATTTCTTCTCCAGGCTAACCAAAAGAAAATATAGTTAGGCCTCCACGGCTTCAGCATGTCTCAGGCCTCTGCACTTTTAAATGCATTTCTAACACAGCACAACATTATATTCTACTATTATAACACGTTAATTCGTCTTTCAATGTGAGCTCCAGCTTCCATTTTAAAAGCCTGTATTAATTCATTCAGTATTAAAAACATATGCCAAAGCATTTCATTAGCAATACGACATTTCTCATATGGTTACATTCCTACATTAGGCAACACTGCATTTCGATTAATCCCCATTAGTCTCTGATTAATAAACATATATATATATATATCATGCTGTTTCTCGGCCTAACGTTACATGGCTAAACTACATTAGTAGGTCCTCTAAATATGCGGGTGCTGACTACTTGGGACTATAGTGCACCCCTACAAATTTCAAAATAACATGGCGCTCTCTCAGTTCCCCCCTTTGATGACCCATGTCATCACACCCTACACCATCCTTTGGGAAGAACCGACCTAGACAGAGCTTGTTGCCATTTTCCCCCTTCTAAGTATTTCCATGTTCTTCAGACTTTGATACTGACTGTCCTGCAGTCTCTCCATACGTCTCTCTTGCATTCGCATTGATCTCTTCAATCGACTTGACCTGTACCACTTGAACAATTGGCTCTGGCCAATCCCCACAATCCAATCACACAACACACCACTGTTATTATTGGTTTCAAGATGTAACCAAGAATCCCCTTCCCAAGATTGGCAAACCAACTACCAATCTTTCCAAACCCCTTTCCAATCTTTTCCCAAACAGTTTCTTCCGTCAAGTCCTCAATCTCATAATGTATCGCAGTAATGTTGCTTATATATTTCTCCAGATCCTTGCTATTACCTGGAATATAAGTACAACATTCTTGAACCTTCAAAGGTTTACAGACTCCTCCCTCTTTTGCTAGAAGGACGTCTAATAAAAGACGATTTTGTAAAACCATAGTCCTTATCGACAACATCTCACCCTCAACCAACACTAAGGCCTTAGCTGTATTCATGGATAATTCGTCTACAACAGTCGCCAGCCTTCGGATCTTCACGTCATTCAGAATCACTCCCACCATGAGCATCATTGCTCGGAAAACATCTCCAACTATGGCTCCTGCACTTTCACCCCGCTTCACTCTCACGTGTTGTCCTCCCTCTATTAGTTCAAAATCTTCTGTATGGTAAATCTTAGGGAAAATGATCGCTAAATAGCACGTTCCATACCACTTCTCAGGCAATTGCACATAAGCATTCCTCCCACAGACGAAATACACCATTGGAATCACTTGCACCACACCTTGCAAAAAGTCCTTTGCATAGTACTCTAGACTGAATGTATGCTCACATGTGGTGTGACCTACATTGACATTCTCATAATATGTCTGTGGTCGGTGAATGCACAACTTCCCATTCTGTACTTCATCTAAAGCTATTGGACCAAAACTCCCTTTAGTCTTGTGCAACCTTTCCTCATCTGTCCAATCCACTTTACCTTGTCCTGAATCTCGCAACTGTTTTTGTTTTCAGTATCTATCTTCCACTTGATCAATGAATTTCTTCTCGGTCTCTGATAACAGGCACGTCAAATTATGATGATGCGCATACGTTCCAAGCCTATCCTCTGACTTATAATAATCATACTTATTCAAATGCTTATATGCCAGTACTTCAGGAAGCACTGCATCATAATTCGAAAAGAAATACTCAAAATGATTGCGACCATAAAATATGCTAAGCAAAAAATTCATATAATGAATGCAATGCAATGAAATTCCATAAGTTAATGGGAGATGATGGTATCTAATACCCTCGTCTACAGAAGCAGGCAATTGCATACACACATAGTAGTCTTTCGCAACCATCGCATCAATGTACTCATACAACAACTTCGCATATGCATTAAGCTTGAAATTACCCTTGGACAGATCTACATGTAATCTACGACTTTCTTCTAGCAGCACAGCTCTATCACGTCCTACCTTTACCTCTTCTTTGCTAGGAGTAGTAGGTGTAGGTGTACCCTCGACCTCTACTGCCTGCTCGTGTGGTGCCAAGTATGAGACTACAACTACTAAAACAATGAAGAGTATTATTCCTCCTGCAAGTGTGCCTACAATGCACCTAGCTCTACGATTCAGGTTCCCAGCCTCCATGGTCTCAGGACTTGTCTCTCGAAACAGTCGTTCTGCAACAATATTCAAAAGTCTCTTTCTTCCTTCTTTACAATTAAAGCACTCAAACCACACCTCAGAGGCTGAAAGTCTCCTTTTGATTTCAGTTCCATATTTACAGCAACAACAGGCAACCCCAACCCTTCTCTGTCCTCTATGGGAAGTCCCTAAATTTCTTCTTCTTCCAATCGGACCTAGGCTATTTACAGCAAATATTTATAACAGTCTCAATCACCAATAATAAGGCTTGTCCCAACCGCTTCTAACACATATTCCAAGAGTTCAAGACGAATAACAATGGCTTCTTGAGCTGAATTTTCAGGGCCAAATGTAGGAAAAAGCAATCTACTCAAAATCAAATGACGAATTCTGCTTAAAATCAGTGGATCCTGAACAGTGATGGTCAGTACCCCTTCGATCTCAAGTCCTGGTACCAACAACAACACGTCCAACTTGATGTTAGGACTGTTACTGATCACCGTCACTGCCCTCACGCTCCCCGATCTCAGTAGGCCTGGCATCAGTCACAGGGTAGGTCCACTCGGGGGTCGCGTACCTCCGGCAAGGCACTCTCTTTCACCTGGCTCTTCTTAATCCCTCACGAGTTTGCTCTTCCCCTCCTCCATCTGATTCTGACTCTTCAGGGCAAGATCTGTTTCGGAAACCAGCCTCAGGTTCAGTCACCTTTGTCTTTCCGGCCACTGTTCCCCCGCTCCGCTGGTCCTCCTGCTCTTGACCCGCTCACTTTGCTCACTGTTCACTTCAGCTGAGTTTGGCTTTGGGTCACTCTCACAGTCACTTCCCCTTTCAGAGACTGTTTCCAATTCACTTTCGCTATGACTCTCCTCAACTTGATCCAGTGAGTCACTAGCTTCTTCAGACACCCTCACAGCCTGGCTTGCCCCTCCTGTGGCCTTGGCACTGCAGCTGGACTTTCATCAGGGAGAGGAGCTGTTTCTTCCAAGGGTGCTGGAACTCGACGGGTGTGTGAAGCATGCACCCAATTCGGTAGCCACCCACACTTCACAGCAGTGTTCGTGATAAGGATGACTTGATAGGGCCCCTTCCAACGAGCATCCAAACGGCTTTTTCTCACATGCTTCCGAACCAAGACCCAGTCCCCCGGACTCAGGTCGTGGCAGAGATCACTGGAAGCCGGAACCACAGCAGCCTGCACCTGATGGGACACAGAACGGATGACATCAGCAAGTCCCTTGCAATAATCAAGGATCAGATCATCTGTGATACTCAGCAAAGCTGTTGATGGTACCGCTGGTAACCTCATTGCCCTCCCCATCAGTACTTCATGAGGCGAGAGACCTGTTCTCCTGTCTGGGGTACTGCGCATACTCATTAGCACCAAAGGTAAGGCATCTGGCAACTTAAGGGACGTAGAGGACAGACTTTCGCCATCCAAGCTTTCAAAGTTCAGTTGATCTGCTCAACTATCCCAGAAGCCTCTGGTCGAGTCTTTGATCAATGTTCAGTGCCGTACAAATCATCTTCATGATCTCACTATGGAAATGAGTTCCTCTGTCCGATTCGAAAGAGGTTGGGACCCCTAATCTAGGCACTAGTTCCCTCAACAATAACTTAGCTACTGTAAGTGTGTCGCACCTGCGTGTCGGGTATGCCTCCACCCACCGTGAGAACACACACACCACCACCAAAATGTACCTCAAGTGATTGAATCTGGGCATCTCAATAAAATCCAATTGCATCCTGTTGAACGGTCCCCCTGACCTCCCAATGTGACTCATGGTGACTGCCGTTCTTTTCCCCACATTCATTTGTTGACACTTAACACACCTTTGACATACAGCTATGGCCACTGCACGAAACTTTGGATTGTACCATGTGTGTCTGAACATTCGTATAATCGCATCTCTTCCCAAATGTATTGCACCATGAATTTGCCTCGCCATCAGACTCAACAGCTCTTCTGGCAACACCGCTCTTTCATCAGACGAGACCCAGATATCCTCATCTCCTTTCACACAGCCTGAATTGATCCACACATTTTTCTCATGTTCGGACACTTGTTCTTGCATACATCTGAGCTCATCCCAAGTATCGGCCATGGCAAGCATCATGTCTAACTCAGTTCCTTCCTCGCATCCTTCTATTTCCTGTTCAGTAAATGAATAACCTTGCTCAGCGCAGAATCGTGCAACTTCGTCCGCATAGCGGTTTCCAAGTGATACAAAATCTGTTCCTTTACCAAGGGCCGTGCACTTTACAACAGCAATTTCCAAAGGTTCCTGTAAAGCTTCTAGAAGCAGCCTGACAAATTCTCCAATTCCGGATTGGTGTTCCTGATGAAGTCATGTACCCTCCCTGAGACCATAGCTGTCCATAGTCATGAACTACAACAAACCCGTATTGGCACTGGTCATGCTAGACCTTAGTGCAGCGTTCGACACTGTAGCACATATCACCTTGCTACAGTGTCTGAACAGAGGAGGTGTGACTGATAGAGCACTCAGTTGGCTAAAATCGTTTCTGACGGGCAGAAGCGTTCAGGTCCAGCGGGGCTCGTTTCAGTCTGAGGAGATGGTATTGGAACAGGGGGTGCCACAGGGCTCAGCTCCGAGTCCTACTCTTTTTAATTTATATATGGCCCCCCTGGCTAAGGTAGTCAAATCGTTCGGCGTAGAGATTGTTTCCTACGCCGACGATACGTAGCTCCTACTCACCCTCACCCAAACACCTGCAGCTGGAGCCAATAACTTCCGAGCCTGCATGCAAGCATTGGCTACTTGGATGGATAATCACTGTCTAAATCTGAACGGCTCCAAGACAGAAGTCTTGGTGGTTGGTGGTGATCAACGGCTCTGGACATGTGACTGGTGGCCAAGCTGTCTAGGCTCTATGCCTACACCCTGTCCTGAAGCTAAGAACTTAGGGATATGGATGGATCCCACACTCTCTTACGAGGCACACATTAGTCGATTAGTGGGCAAGTGCTTTGGAGTACTAAAGACTCTCAATAAAACCCTGGACCTCCTCCCCTTGGAGGCTCGGCGCACTATGACCCAGGCACTGATTACGTCACGCCTCGACTATGGGAATGTCCTCTTCTTGGGAGCTTCTAGTAAAAGTATAGGACGACTCCAGATACTGCAAAATGCTGCAGCTCACCTAGTACTTAAACTCCCAAGAAGAGCCAATTCCAGAGCCGCGCGGGAGACCCTCCACTGGCTCCCAGTGAAAAAAAGAATAATGTACAAAGCCCTCCTAATATGTCATCGGATCCTTTGGCATAAAGCTCCCGGCTATCTGGCGGGTCTGGTTACCTGGTATGAGCCACGCAGACCGCTTAGGTCGGGCGGAATGGGCACGCTTGTGACCCACCGCTATAGGAGAGTAAAAATGGGAGGTCGGTCCTTTAGAGTGGTGGCGGCGATAGGCTGGAACAAACTTCCCACCAGTCTCCGCCTGGAGCCATCTGAAACCAAATTTCGCCGTCAACTGAAAACACATCTGTTCTCCTTGTAAGTCTACATTAGTGTTTCTGGCCATGTACTGACCTCTCCTCTGGCGAGCTCCTTCTCTCTTTAGCGCGGGGACACGCCGGGATGGCGTAACCATAGCGCTTTATAAATGTCTTTATTATTATTATTATTATAAATGGTAATCCGAAGTCCCTTTGCAGCCAAGCAGACACGCGTCAAAGCTATAAGTTCAGCCACCTGAGCAGAGTATACTCCTTCCAGGCATGCAGCTTCGACAACTCCTGAAATGATGCATACATCAAATGCTGCTCTCAACTGACCAACACTGTCCCTTACACATGAACCATCGACAAAGAAAGTTTCAGCAGGGTCAAGCAATGGCTCATCAACAATGTCAGGTCTCGGTTTGGTGCAAAGTTCAGTCACATCAAGACAATCATGGTCCTCACAATCTTCATCAAGCTTATTTGGCAACGTATAACCTGCTCGTGGCGTGTGAGTCTGTTATTCGTCAAGTGCTGTGTTTTGGTCCTGGTCATCAACAGTTCAACTGGATGTGGTACAAAAACAGTCAATGGATGTCCCATAACGATGCTTTCACACCTTTCAATGCTGACACCTGTTGCAGTAACGGATTTAAGACATCCGGGCAACGCTGAAGCTACTGGATCAAAAGTAGCTGAGAAATAGGTAACTGGTCTACGGACACCTCCGTGATCCTGACCTAAGACTGCTAATGCACAACCCTCTCGCTCGCAGCAGAACAATGAAAAGACTTATTGTAGTTGGGCTTTCCCAGGGCCGGAGCACGACAAAGGTCCTCTCACAACTCAAGGAACGCCTTCATACAGTCGTTGTCCCAGGGAACTGAATCATTTACATCCCTGTGCGTCAGTCTCTGCAGTGAGAAGTTGGCAATCCACTGGCGACAATAGCCAATCATCCCTAAGAACATCCTGACCTCCCTCTGAGTGGAAGGCACTGTAACTTTCAATATTGCCTCGATCCTATCTGGTGACACCTTCCTTTTACCCTTCTCTATTCTGTGTCCCAAATACTGAAATACTGCACCTCGTTCAAACAGTATTGTAACTTATTTGGCGAGACCTTGCGTCCGTTCTCTGCCAAATGGTTCAGTAGAGCAACGGTATCAACCCTGCACGCATCTTCAGTCTCTGATGCAACAAGGAGGTCATCTATGTACTGGACGAGAACAGAGTTCTGCGGTAATACTAGACTCTCAAGATTCTTTTTCAAAATCTGAATAAATAAAAATTGGCTCTCCTCATGCAAAGGTATTGAAAAGAAAGCCTGACAAAGGTCTATCACAGTGAACCACTCAGCTTGGCACGGGCTCTGAAATAAGATCACAGATGGATTTGGTACCACTGGACAATATGGAACAACTATGTTGTTCACCCGGCGAAGATCCTGTACAATCCTGAACTTCCCACTTGGTTTCTGTACTCCCATTATTGGTGAGTTACATGAACTCCCATATATCTCCTTCAGTATTCCCTGTTTTATCATAGACTCAATCACAGGTTTTATCCCTAAAATTGTTTCTGGGGTCAGATTATACTGGGGTGTTCGGGGAAAATCGATATTCTCCTTGACCTGAATCTTGACTGGCTCAACACCCTTAATCAACCCAATGTCTTCTCCAGTAAAATCCCACACTACCTGGGAAACTGAGTCTCGCAGATCATAAGGAAGTTCCTCTACTGTCAAGGCAGGGTACATTTCTATGCACACATGCTGATTGGCAACCCTAAAGGTAGCATCGTCATCATTAGTCTGTAATTCCACTCCTTTTGGTGTGCAATAGATGGTGCATTTCAGCTTGCATAAGAGATCTCTCCCTAACAAACAAACAGGACTTGAATCACACACCACAAATTGATGTCTATCTCTGAACGTCCCTATTCTCACAGGAATCAGTTCTGTTAAAGGATTCGTCATTTTCCTATTGGCAACACCTACAACTTGGATTGTCTGTCCCGAGAGGGGTAAGTTTGGCACTACTGCAGATCTCACAGTAGAACGGGTAGCGCCAGTATCAACCAAAAAGGTGGTAGGGTGACCATCACCATCAGCTTCTACGAATGGTCCCCTTTGGTAAACCTCCAGGATCGCCCCAAGAGTGCAGTCCTCCTCCCATCTGAGGCACCGTCAGGCTAACAGGTCCAGGTAACAATCATCGCCTTCTTCAAGAAGGGGCATCTGCCGAACAGTCCGAGTCCCTGTCGACATCTTTGGTGGCTGGGGAACCTGTACTCGAGGAGCCGAGGTCCCCCCTTTGATCGACTTGCTCTTTGCTACTGCTGTCGTCGTCACCTTCGGCACCTGTTCCTGCACCAGTTCCTGCTCCTGCTGCTCCTGATTTGCGGGGTTATAAGGACACTCGCGTCTCCAGTGTCCAATCTGGTGACACTGATAGCACTCGGTAGTCTTATTCAATGTCACTATGTCTACCCTTGGCTTAGAGTCATCCCCATTTCCCTTTTTCTGTCCATTTTGTTTCCTCCCTAAGGTACCTTCCTTGTCTGCCGATTGCATCTGGACCATCATCAGCTTGTCCTTGAGCTGTTTGTGCTTCGCGTCTATATCATCGCTACAGTATCTAGCATATCTCAAAATCTCATCCAGCGGTTTGTTCTGCCAACAAATTAAATGTTGCTGGATCATAAGACAAATATCAGGCCTCAACCCTAGAACGAACTTTGACACAAACTGTCCCATATCCCTAGGATTCATCACATCTAACCCACTGTACTGCTTAAAGACCTGTAACAATCGCTCATAGTGCTCATGCACTGTCTCCTTAGGCTCCTGAGTCGTCCGGTCTATTTTCACCCAATCTATATCTTGTGGTGGTCCCTTAGATTTCAACCATGTGATCACTTGCTCGTATTTTTTCATTACAAGAGGTGAGGGTCCATTTGTGGCATCTCGCTCTGGCTCCACAATAGGCCATTCAACAACAACCTTGCATGCTATCCACAAATCTCCTGGAACAAAAATGTCAAACAAGATGTTCAAATCGATCCACATCACCTTCGAGATCTTAAGAAACCTCTCTACCTGCTTGTACCACTCAACTGGGTGCTCTCGCAGCTTTGGGAAATCATTCGTAAAGGCAGCCAAATCTCCCCTACTCCAGGGCACATGCACATAACCCCCATGGGCCACCTCCCGTAAGGGGTATGCCTCAATTCCCGCCATTCCTCCTCCTGCAGGGGGTGTCTCAATAGCACTCTTTTTCTTCGGCCACATTTCTTCCCATTTGTCAAACCTACACCACGCTCGTATCCCTATAACAGTTCCTGAATGTGGGTCTTTAATCCCATCACTCTTTTCTCTTCTAAATCCTAGTCAGCATATTGCAGTCTGTAAATAGCCTGCAACATTTTTGTCTTTGACAGGTCCACATCATATTTGTCTGCTAATTCAGTCAGTTTCTCGTGGGACGATCTAGCTTTCCGAGTCACATCCTTCGCCACAAACAGCAACTCATCTGGCTCATAAAGCTCAATCCTTTCTAAGGGCAAGTTTCCTTCAACAATCTTATCCACCTCTGCTTTCAATCGCATCACGTCAATTCTTTTTGCCTTTATTGCCACACTCAAGGTGCCACGACTAGATGCACCACTCGATTCCCTGGACTCATTGTCCGGACCCCTGCTTCTACAGATTTCAGGGGTGTTGGAGGAACTGTCCTATTTTCAGTATTCCCATGATCTCATCCCTCTCTTATCCTGTCACTTTGAACTCCTTCAACTGACTTCCATGTCCTCAAATCCGGCCTCAACTCCCCTATAGATTTTGGTCTCGGGACCCTCAAATCCATTGGACCCCTAGATGAATCCGCTGATGCCGGCAATGGGGTACTCCACTCTGTAGGCCTTGGCATCTGACCCGCCCCATGTACCATACTATCTCGTTCACTGTTTATGCTCCCTTACACACCCATCTGTGATGGACTCTCACCGTGTGTATGCTCTGGATTATACACTGACACTATGGGGCCAATAGTGACCGGTACAGTAAGAGCATCCGGCAGCCTCTGAGAACCGCCACTTCCCACATTCTGTCCTTCTCCTGTCGAGATTTTTCCCGTCCGTGTCACTGTCATCGTCCTCGGTGCTCTTTCTCTGCGCGTCCCCAGCTGTAACTAACAGCGGGTAAAACTTGTCTCCCTCAATCGTCTGTATTCTCCATCTCTTTTCGAAAGCATCCCACCTCGCGTGTTGGATGGCCTTGACTGATCTCTTCATTCTCTCCTGCCGCCTGTCCCTGTTCCTTTCGTGCGCCACCCTGATCCATGAATTCAATGCCTCAAACTGTGTCATCTAGGCAGAGGTCGCAAAGAAGCAATAATCGCTTTAAACTGATACAACACTTCCAGTCTGAATGTCCCGTACCTTGGGAAAGTCAACTCCTCATTTCCATCTGTCATTTTTGCCCAGTTCTCAAGCCAGAATATAGTGTGCAACCCAACATTTGTAGCAATATAATGAGCTGGAGTATCTTCGGGCGGAGCCTCTTCTCCGCCCCGGGGTTCTAACTTTTTCTCTTTTCGTAACAAATCTCGTAAAACTTTAAAATATTTCATGATGAAACCCAGCGTCTCTTCTCCCGCAGCGCTCTTTTTAGTTCCTGATGACACTCCACCAATCACAGCGCGGCTTCACACCAACTGCCCTATCCCAGCGCGGCACCCTCTGACCTCACTCGCCTCCGCGGCGCAGCAGTTGCCCTCCTTTACAATTCGTTTCTCACTCACACACACGTCCCAACCATACACTGAAATGATCACTTACGACCAAGCAAACACTTTGCTGACTGTACGTCCACAGTCTCGTATTGTCACTGAACTGGCAACTGTCTGTCCACGAAACGACCAAACAATCACCTCAACTGATAGGTTACAAACACTCAGTAACCCACGGCCAGCGTGTCAGTTACTCACACACTCACACATTCGCACCCCCTATATGGGTCCAGTGGGCGATCAATGGTACCTCACGATCCCCTTAACAATGGTCGACAATTACTCTAGGTGTGCGGTACACCTGAACCACTTACGCTACTCCTTGAGCCTAAGATTTTCCTAGGCTGCGCGCGCTCACAGCCTGATCTCCTTTCATACAACAGGCATTTGAACTCCGCAAGACATTTCAACGCAACACAACATATAAACACCGCAATCTAACAACATACAATCCTATTCATACTCACTCTCCCTCGAACTGCTGCTTTCCGCCGCACCATCACTGTCCATGGAGCGACAATCCACTGGGCAATCATCCTCTAATTTCTATGGGCCTTGGGAACTTCTTATCCTAATCTAGATCAGATCTTTCCCTACTCCAGAAAGGGAACTGTTAAATATTGGTATAACTGTCAGGCTATTTTTACTGCTGCATGGAGAAGTAAATCTCCTCCCACTTTGTTAAGCAAGCAGATCTTGTATGCCCTTCTTAGTCATTTTTGCATGCTTACATGAGCCAGGAATGCCCCTTGGCCTTATGCTGAGTATGTAACCCTCAGCATATATAAGGCCTCTGTTGTCTGTACTCCTCAGACTGCCTCATTCAGTTGCTAAGGCTTCTGTGTGACGTAGTATCACTCATTTGAGGTTAATAAAAATGTTCTTTTATATTTCAGCTTCTATGCCAATTTCTTCTTTGTTGGTTTAAAAGGACCAAGTATCAGTGGGACCCCTGTTTCAGGTTTCAATGTTCTTCAAATGGCGCTCCAACGTGGACCTCATCAGAGAAGTGGCTATCTGAGGGAGTGATCTTGTCAGGAGACAGAAATCTTCTGAGGAGGACAGGACAGGATTCTACTAAGGAGGTACTCTGTGCACGGAGATTCTGGGGATTCTCTGTCTCTGCAGCCCGGTATATATCTGGTCTTCCTGATTTTGATCCTCCACATAATGTCACCCCTGACTGAGAACATTTTTGGCGTGAGTATGTTAAAAAAAGACTGTTAGGTCATTCAGAACTTGGCAGTTAGAATTTGGACAACCATTTGTTTGCTAAGAGTCGTTTTGCGGCTCTTACTGTTGGTTTTGATGCCTTGAATTGGTAAGGTAGTTTAGTAACACTTACTGTGGCTTAGATTTGTGTTGGCCAAATTTGGATTAGTATGGGATAGATATGTAAATTGCAATTTATGTAGGCAGGTAATGAGGAGATTTTTCTCTGTCTGACTTGTTTGAACGGTGAAACGTACGAAGAGTACCTTAAGCACTACTTTGATTATAATATTTGCATATTTTGCAATATTTTTGGCATGCCTGTTTCAAGCACACATCGAAGAATGTGTTGCTTTTTGGAGGTACCATAGTGAGATGTGAATTAAATTAGCCGGCTCCCTTGAGGGAATAGCTAGATAGGTTTAGGTATAAAAACATATTTCTTCCGTGGTGATTCTGTATCCCCAGGGGATTAAAATATGGATCCTTTTTCTGCGCAATTTTATGAATAGAGATCTGCAGAGCGATTTTTTGGTGTTCTGCCAGCCAAAGCTAGTGAATTGGGAGTATTTTGGCTTCTTGGAAATAAGACAGTCTGTTGGGCTGTTTTTTTTTGCAGTCTTTTGGAATACTATTGAGAAGCGTTTCTTGTAAATATGACTTACAACTAGTATTTACAAATGGTTTGATTTAAGTACAGTCTGTGGGCTGTCCTTTGTTTCTGTCTTAAGTGTGGATCTGTGGGTTAAAGGTGTGTTTAAATGTCTATCTGGTTCGTGGTTTTACATTGCAACTTCTGTAAGTAAATAGCGATTGCGCTATTTATGAAATAAAGGCTATTAAGCGCGCTGTATCATGTGTCCTGAGTGTTTGACCCCTTCTGTATATGTCTAAAATGAGTTCAATGTGTGTGTTTGTGGTTTTTCTTGTTGTATTCAGTCTGTTATACAAAATGTCATTTAATTAATATTAAATAAAAACTAAATAAAAATCCAGAAACGAACCATATGATATGCTAAAAAAATGATATCTTACTATTTAAATGATAGAGTAAGCAACTATGCACATCTACAAACTGCTAATGCTTAAAAGATAAAATTAGAATTAACATTCAATAGGAATAAAAAAAGGCCTCAAAAACGAAATTGTGTGTTTTGCAATAAATAAACTTATAGCATTTTCCTTAGATACATTGTATTAGATATTAACAGGCAAACACTTCATCTGAAGTAAATTTTTGCTGAACTAAAATGCATATTATAGAACACGCATTGAAAGGCCTCAGTTTTAAATAGACAGTCACCATGCTTCCATTTCAACACTAAGAAAAGCTTTCTTCAGCTGTGTTTTTACGGCCGCTAAGCAAGCAGCCATTATTTTTGAAGGCCACGGAGAGACAGGAATGTTCACTCAGTCAGGATTTTGTCAGTTAAACACGGGTAAAATCCTGCATGTCAGACTACTGTTTTAAAAAAAGTTACAAAAATCAGGTTCATTATTTTGTATAACAAGAAAACTTTTCAAGTGAGGATTTCCTTTCTTAAAGCCGTTTTTATAAGCACATTCTTGGTTCTGCTGTTAAATAATTGTCCTTTTAAAAAAAAAAGTGGCGCAAAAATGTTTCATGTTTCAAGTTAGGCTTCTGGCTTATGAATGAATGCGTCTAAATATGATAGGCAAGGGATGCAGCTTGCTTTTCCTATGTGGAATTATCAAAAATGATTGGTTTAATTAAAAAAACAAAATTATTAATTACGAAAAACTATAAAAAAATAATTGCTTTTAGATTTGTTTTTTAATATTTATAAAGCTTAATACTCATACTGTGACCTCCTAGCATTAAAATTATATTTAAGTTGTGGTGTACCGCATAATGAGGATATTTGCATATGGAATTTCACTCTGCGTAGGCGTAAGAAAACTCATTTTTATTAAGATATATATGATTATTTTCAATTTCTAACTCCTGGGCTATGTAATGAACATTCTGATAATGAATATTATGCAAAGAAATTATAGGATATTCATTTTTAAGTGCCTCAAATATCAAAGTCGAAATTGGGTAAAAAGCACTATTTAAACAGCATTTTTTTCATTTAGAATAGCTTTTAAAGTGTCTTAGGCTTCAGTAAATGCATACATTTAGTGCATACATTTAGGTATAAAACAAATAGCTGACCTTTATATTGCTGCAAAACTATACTGTACCCTGCTTATAATTGAAAATATGTATAAAACCAGCAGAAGTTATTCTTTTAACTGCAAACAGGGGGATAAGTGCTTTCCAGCTTTCTGTCTCTAAGCGAATTGGGACAGCCGCATGGACACGCTTGAATACAGAATAAGACAGCTGGGAAGAGTTAAATGTCACCTCTATATTTAGAAGCATAGCAGGGCTCCCAGAGAAGGTCTGCTGTGACATTTTGTTGTTGGCAAAGCAAGTTTTTATGCACTCATATGAATATACCACGATACAATTGCATATGTAAGCTTTGCCATATTTATACAGAACTAATGGTTACTTGGGCTGAGTCAATGGGATTTAGTTTGAATTCATTTGCCCTCATGTTTTATTTGTACATTTGCAAAAAGGATTGGGAATTGGGTATTCATGTGTTTTTCTAGCTCTCTCAAAAGTGCTATGTACCTCCTATAACTTTGTTTATGCCTAGTTGCTACAAATAGTGGTTGATAATGTTGACAGAAGTGAAACCTGTTTCAGGTTTCCTACTGTCAAAATGGGGGAAGGAGGCTAGCTCCTCTACAAATTAAGGCTAGGTAATATGTATGTTGCTCTCTCCTTTTCTCAATTTTTTTTATACCTGTCTAAACTGTCTTTGAAATAGCAATGAGACATTTAATTGGCAATTCAGTAATACTGTTTTAAACATTGTTAGCATTAATAAAATGAACAAATATATAGGTTTTATTACTGCCCATCCTGTTTAGTGAAATTATGACAGGATCAGTAGTCTAGATTGTTGTTCACTTATTTTGATCTTTAAGGGGAATTAGATGTGGGTAGTTTTGTTCTACAAGTCTTAGGTGATAACACCATTATTGTAGTTTTGCAAGGGCATTGCTAGTTTTTATTAGCTAGTCTGTGTAAATAAGCTGACAGTCCTTATTAGAGCTGATGTTGCATAGTTTGGATCATGAAAAGTAGAACGCAGGGAAGATGCCCATGTGATCCTTACAAAAATGTTTTGAAGAAAATGTTGTTTTATAGATAAGAAACCCTGCTAAATTAGCAGTTTTAGATTTTCCTGCTGCTCTATTAACATGAGAGCATGGTCCTAAGCATACAATGTAGGTATAGCCCACAAATCTGTCACACCTATCTCACTTCTGAGCACTGAAGCTGACTATGATTGAAATCATTTACATGTAGGAGTAAGAGTAAGATGTGTTAGTATTTCTCTGCATTTTATGTTGGTTTGTAGACCTTGTATACCCTGTAAAGCGCTCTGATACCCTCACGGGTCAAGTTCGCGCTCTATAAGACACTAAAATAAATAAATAAATAAATAAATAAGAAGAATCATTTTAGAAGTGTCTGCAGTCCTGTACAAGTAATGTAAAGTTTATGAGCAAAAGTGTAGAACATTTCCTTTTTTGAGGGTTTTTCAGATTAGTACACAGGAATACACCAATGTGAGGATTTAGAGTATGTCTGTGTTGTTTTTCTCTTTTCCTCTGTGTTAGATCTGGGGGTCTCTAATTGGCAGAGGTAACTACCTTAGACCAAGTAGGGACCCTTGCTTCTAGTCAGGGTGAAGAATTACACAAAGTAGATAACCCCTGCTCACCCTCTAGGTAGCTTGGCACGAGCAGACAGGCTTATCTCTGAGGCAATGTGTATAATAAATGCACTTAACACAACAGTAATCCCCAATCCACCACAAACTGAGACCACACAGGTAGGTATATTATAAAAATATATCTTTTATCTATTTGCAGCAGTAAAAATCGACAATATGCTATAATTACTTTCTTAGGAAAAATTTTGCACTTAATCTTAATGGTTGCGCTTAATGTAGGAAGGTCTTATCAATGAAGAAAAATAGTCTCAAGTCTCTGGCATCAGTAGAAATGCTACCGCTCTTGAAATGCCCTCAATATCCACTGTTCACATATGCCCGCGTGTGATTTATGTTTACAAATCAGCCCTTCCCTCTACCGGGCCCACATAATGCAAGCGCGCCTCACCAGGAGCATCGGGCACACCGCGCCGCTCAGAGCAGGCTTGTTCCTAGCACCGGCCGGTCCCTTCTGCTCTCCGCCTGCTCTCAGTACTTCCAGGGAGCGGCGGGGAGCTAGCACAGCTCTTCGGGACTCAGGCCAGGGGCAGACGACACTCGCGTTGCTCCCGCGGCGAGGACGGGTCTCGAGGACGGGTCTCCTTCTCGCTGCGGGCGCGGCGCCCTTCCTCCTCAGACTTCGCCGGACCAGCCAATCACGTCGCGGCACCTGCGACGAGCCTCTGTGTTTACCCGGGAGTCAGCCAATGGCAGTGCGGCTCCTGGGACCAGCCCCTGTTGATGCGGGGCCGCGACCCAACCACATCGCGGCCTCGTTGATGACGCTACGGTGCACGGGCCAATCCCGTCGCGGCGCTGGTAAGGGGGCTTGGCCGTCTCGCCCAATCAGAGCGCAGCGGGCTCGGTCTTTGCAGCGTCGGTACCGGCCAGGTACAGGGCACTTCGACGGGGGTTTACTGACCCCGGACTGCGACGGTGAAGCGGTACACAGTTGTTTTTAGTGCGTCCTGCACAGGGTAGGCCTACAAACCTCCGATCTTCACCCCACACGTGTCGATGAACACATCGATCTCTGCAACACGGCAGGCGTGGTCAGCGCGGTGCCCTCACTCGGATCAGAGGGCAGCCAGTGCGATACACGGCCAACAACAGTGTTCACGATCTCTTCAGCACACAGCAGCTTTGGGGGGCAGAGCAGAGTTTTGTAGTCCTTTGGCAACCTTTATGTCACTGGGTTGCAGACAGGGGGCCAGCTCTTCTCAGGCCCTTGGAGATTCAAGTTGAAGTCACAGCACACAGCAAAGTCTTTGTAGTTCAATCAGATGGGGGAACAGCACACAGCAAAGCCCTTCTTCTCCTCTCCTTCAGTTGGATAGCAGGGTAGGTCAGCCCTTAAAGCACACAGATAGGCAATCTTCCTTCAGTCCCTTCAGCAGTACTTCTTCCAGCAGAGGTTCCTCTTGATTGTAGAATCTAATCTTTCTGTTGTCAGGGGTCCTTCTCTTATACCCCCAAAAGTCTTTAAAGTCTTTGTGCAAGTGGGCCCTGAGCCCAGTCTAAACCAGTTCTGGGTGTGGCTGAGGCACTGGGGGTTTCCTGGCTTCCTTCTTCCTTGCAGTATCAGGGACAGAGGTGACAGTCTCCCTGCAGGGGGGTGGTGCCAGCATTGTGGTCAGGCAGGCACAGCCCTGTCACTATCAGGTGTGATCTCCTCCCACTTCCCTGGCAGCAGATGCTGCCTTTCATCCACGGGCTGACTCAGACAACCTCCTGGGGGCTCTGCAGCCCCTGTCACACTCAGGCCAGACAGTCAATCCACAAACAGGCCCAGGCACACAGAAAGGTTAGACAAGAGAACAGCCACTTTCTAAAAGTACTATTCTCAAACACAGAATTTAAAAACAACCCTTCCTAAAAGATGTGTTATTAAATTCCGAGTTCAGGGATATCAATCACTTATGTCCCATCTTGTTCCTATGAGAAGATAGGCTGGTTTCCAATGGGACCAGCCTCCCCCATGTTATTCTATGGAGCAAGATAACCTTACAGCAGTGAGCACACAAAATGGCTGCTGCTCACTACCAGAGCATGTGACCTGCACTAGTACATGCTCTACCTTACCCATACACTGCACCCTGCCCAGGGGGATACCTTGAGCCTTCCATAGGGGTGACTGATGTGCACAGACAGGGAAGGGTTAGGCCCAGCCAGTGGGGACACTGGCCAGGCGGACATGGCAGTCCACTGACTGCACACAGGCCCTGCGCTGGCAGGCCTGAGACACCATTTTAGGGCTACTCATGTGGGTGGCGCAATCTGTGCTGCAGGCCCACTAGTAGCATCTGTCATCACCAGCCCTGGCACACACAGTGCACTTTAATAGGGACTTCATGGTGATACAAATATGCCAATCAGGTATTCCCAATCAATATGACAATTTACATAGGGAGCACTTACACTCTGGCACTGATCAGCAGTGGCAGAGTGTCCAAAGCATCTAAACCAGCAAAAACGAAATCCAGCACAGCATCAAAAATACAGTAGACAGAGGCGAAAAGATGGGGGAAAACCACGCCAAGGGTGTCAGGTCTAACATGTGTCCCCTCCAGCTGAAAGTGGGGAGAACTACCCAACCTCTTGGGAGTCCTCATCACTAAGGCGGAAGAATCTGGACAGACCATCAGCATTGGCGTGTTCTGTACCAGGGCGGTGCTCCACCGTAAAGTCCATCCCCTGTAGGGAAATGGAACACCTCAACAGTTTTGGATTCTCACCCCTCATCTGCATTAACCATCTGAGGGGCCTGTGGTCGGTCTGAACACGGAAGTGAGTCCTAAACAGGTTGGGCCTCAGCTTCTTCAGAGCCCAGACCACAGCGAAAGCTTCTCTTTCAATGGCACTCCATTTCTGTTCCCTGGGGAGTAGCCTCCTGCTAATGAAAGCCACTGGTTGGTCTCCACCCTCATCATTGATTTGTGAGAGTACTGCTCCCACGCCTTGCTCTGAAGCGTCAGTTTGCACAATGAACTCACTGGAAAAGTCAGGTGCCTTAAGCACCGGTGCTGTGCACATGGCAGCTTTGAGGGTGTCAAAAGCAGTTTGACAGGCCTCAGTCCAATTCACTTTCCTGGGCTGATTTCTAGATGTCAGCTCTGTCAAAGGGGCCACAATGGTGCCATAACCTGTGACAAACCGTCTGTAATACCCGGTGAGACCTAAAAAGGCTCTCACCTCAGTCTGAGTCTTGGGGGGCTCCCAAGCCAGAATGGTATCAATCTTTGCCTGTAGGGGCGCCACCTGGCCGCTCCCCACCTGGTGTCCCAAGTACACCACAGATCCCTGCCCTATCTGGCACTTACTGGCCTTGATAGTGAGGCCTGCCTTCTGCAGAGCCTTCAACACTGCGCAGAGGTGTTGCAGGTGTTCCTCCCAAGTAGAGCTGAACACAGCAATGTCATCCAGGTATGCTGCGCTGAAATCCTCCAGCCCGGCTACTACCTGGTTGACCAGTCTCTGGAATGTGGCAGGGGCATTTTTCAACCCAAAGGGCATGACACGGAACTGGAAGTGCCCCTCTGGCGTTGAAAATGCTGACCTCTCCTTGGCCCCCTCAGTTAAAGCAATCTGCCAGTACCCTGAAGTCAAATCAAAGGTGCTCAGGTACTGGGCAGCTCCCAACCGATCCACCAGCTCATCAGCTCTGGGGATGGGGTGTGCGTCAGTCTTGGTGACCGCATTGAGCCCACGGTAGTCCACGCAGAACCGAAGTTCTGGGGGGCCACCAGGTGTAGCAGCTTTCTTAGGCACTAAGACCACTGGGCTAGCCCAGGGGCTGCTGGAGGGCTCAATTACCCCTAGTGCCAACATCTTAGAAACTTCTTCCTTGATGCTAGCTCTGACCTTGTCACCCACCCTGTAAAACTTCTGTTTCACAGGCAGACTATCTCCAGTGTCCACATCATGGACGCACCATTTGGTGACACCTGGGGTCAGGGAGAACAGGGGGGCGAACTGACCCAAGACTTGGTGACAGTCCTTTTGCTGCTCTGGGGTCAGGGTGGGCGAGAGGACCACACCATCCACTGACCCATCTTGCTACTTGACTGCCAGGAGGTCAGGGAGAGGATCACTATCCTCCTCCCCTCCAGCATCTGTAGCCATGAGCATAGTCACTTCAGACCTCTCAAAGTGGGGTTTGAGGCGGTTCACATGCAGCACTCTCAGGGGCTGCCTGGGAGTCTTCAGGTTAACCAAGTAGGTAACCTCGCTCTTGCGCTCCACCACCTCATATGGCCCGGTCCACTTGTCACGGAGCGCACAAGGCTCCACCGGCGCCATCACCCACACTTTCTGACCAGGGTGGAACTCAACCAGAGAAGTGTTCTGGTCATACCATCGCTTCATTTCCTCCTGGCTAGCCTCCAGGTTCTCTTGAGTGAGCTTCCTGAAGCGCTTGGTCTGGTTGCGAATGGCCAGCACATAGCTGAACACATCCTGAGGGGTTTTCCCACGGGATTTCTCCCACCCCTCCTTCACCAGAGTGAGAGGCCCTCTAAAAGGGTGGCCATACAGCAACTCAAAGGGACTGAACCCTAAGGATTTCTGAGACACCTCCCTGTAGGCAAACAACAGGCATGGTAACAAGACGTCCCATTTCCGCCTCAAGGGCTCTTCCAGGCCCATAATCATGCCCTTCAATGTGCGGTTGAATCTTTCAACCAACCCATTTCCTTGAGGGTGGTAAGGAGTGGTGAATTTGTATGTCACCCCACACTCCTCCCAGAGGGACTTCATGTACTTAGAAATGAAGTTTGTCCCCCTGTCAGAGACCACCTCTCTGGGGAACCCCACACGGGAAAAGATTCCCATCAAGGCACGGCCCACCACGGGGGCTGTGACTGTCCTGAGCGGGATGGCTTCCGGGTACCGAGTGGCATGGTCCACCAAGACCAGGATAAACCTGTTGCCTAAGGCTGTCTTGGGGTCCAGGGGCCCCACGATGTCAATGCCCACCCGCTCAAAAGGGGTGCTCACCACAGGAAAGGGTTGGAGGGGTGCCACACACTTCCCTCCGCTCTTGCCACTGGCTTGACAAGTTTGGCAAGACTTACAAAAGGCAGAGACGTGCTTCTTCATCTGGGGCCAGTAGAAATGGGTGACAAGCCTGTGATAGGTCTTGTCTTGCCCCAGATGTCCTGCAAGAGGCACGTCATGAGCCAGACCCAGTAGGAAGTTCCTGAAGCGCTCGGGTACTACCAGCACACGGGCTGCACCGGGCTCAGCGAACTTAGGCTCACTATAAAGTAAGTCATCCTCCCAGTAAATCAAATGTTCCTTGGACCCCAGGCCTGCTGCCTGGTCTGCAGCCTGCTGCCGCACACCAATGAGAGAAGGGCACTCCTTCTGAGCCTGGCAGAATTCCTCCCTGGAGGGACCACCCTCTTGCTGCCACTGGGACAGCTCAGGCAATTCCCCCAGTTTGGCCACCTGCTCCCCTGTAGGTTCCAGGGCATCCCCCTCAGGGTCTGCTTCCTCCTGGACCGTGGGAACGGTGGGGGCTGGTATCCCGCGCCCTCTACCCCTTCCTCTCTTGGCAGGTCTCTGGGCCATTGTTCCAGGCTCCAGTTCTGCTAATCCGCCCTCACTGGCTGCCATTGCACGGGTGGTCACACAGATCCACGTAGGCAAACCTAACATTTCCAAATGAGTTCTGTGCTCCACCTCTTTCCATGGAGAGCTCTCCAGGTCATTACCTAATAGACAATCTATAGGCAAGGCATCACTTACTACAACTTCCAAAATACCGGAGACTCCTCCCCATTCAAATGAAACATTTGCCACCTTGCAGAGGCGAACTGAACTGTCAGATGCCACCACAGGCCGGAGTACCTTGGGAATGATTTGCTCTTCAGACACCCACTGACACCTGACAGATGTCACCCTGGCCCCTGTGTCTCTCAGAGCCTCTATTTCCTGTCCATTGATGGTCACCTTCTGCCCATATTTCTTAGTGTTTTGGGGCAGCAAAGTTTCCAGGGCCATCTCTTGGTCTCCTAAAGAGACAAGGGTCATCACTGCTAACCCCTCCTCCCCACTGGAAATCAAATCCCCTCCCAAAACTACACTGGCTAACGCCGGAGTTGGAGCACCAGTGGGTGCTGAGGTTTTCTTTGGACATTTGGGGGCAATGTGCCCCACCTCCCTACATGCATAGCAAGTAGGCGGGGACCTGTTGTCCTGCTTGCCCTTATGGGGCCCGGACTTCTTAGACTTGGGGGGTTGAGACTCCTTCTCCTGGGAACTGTTTTGGGGCCCTTTAGAAGACTCCTTTTGATTACCCGTGTCCCCCCCACTCTTCTGCTGGGGACCCTGTCCACCCTTGGCTGGGGTACTTACCACCCCCTTGTGGACCCTGGTGCTAGTCCAGCGGTCCGCCTCTTTAGCAAGCTCACTGGGATCAGTTAACTTGCTATCTAAAAGATGCT
The DNA here is from genome assembly GCF_964261635.1 of Lissotriton helveticus. Lineage (NCBI taxonomy): Eukaryota > Metazoa > Chordata > Amphibia > Caudata > Salamandridae > Lissotriton > Lissotriton helveticus. The sequence goes on along the minus strand of NC_136067.1, from coordinate 1,481,322,672 downwards.
GGCGCAGCTCTGAAACACATCAACTACTCAAGTGCTCCCAACTAATCAAGTGACACAACCCCACATAATCAGTAACTTTGCTGCCCTTTATCCAACCTTCCAGTGCACGCGTGTACATACTCACACACTCCACCCAAGTACTAGAATCAAGCTTCTTGAAGTTCCTAAACTTCTGGCGGTACTGTTCTGGAGTGAGCCCATACCTGAGGCACAAAGCCTCTTTCATAGCGGGGTAGGATAAAGTACCTGCTGCTTCTAAGGGTGCCAAGACATCCCTCCCAAAGGCCTCAAAATGCTTCCACAAACCTGCCCCCCAATTCTTCTCAGGCACTTCATTCATCTTCAAGGCAAGTTCATACGATCTAAACCACGCATAAATATCCTCACCCCTCTGATAATTCTTTACCAGATCTTTTGGTATGTATACTTTACCCGCCTGTACTGGTTGTGCGCTGCCACCATTAGAACTGGACTCCACCTGTTTGGATTTAATGTCCAGCTCCCTCATGCTCAACTCATGAGCTAACTGGAGTTTCTTCTCCTCCACAGCGAGAGCATTTCTTCTCTCCTCCGCCTCTTTCTCAGTTTCGAGGCGCAGTCTCCTTTCTTCTGCTTGTGCTTTGAGTTTAAAAAGCTCAATCTCATGGGCCCTAGCTCTCTGATTATCCTCCAGCTCCTCTGGAGAAATGATCCTACTGGAGTGGTTGCTGCCAACCCTAGACGCTGGCCTCCTCACTGGCAAATCACCGGATACAAAAGCCTTCTCCTGTGTGCCTCCCTCTCCAATAACCTCTTCTGGATCACCATGTTTGGCCTCCCACCAGGCCCTCAGAGCTTTCTGTAGCTCCTCCATGTTTGCGCTGCCCTTCACTGGGCATCCAAGCTGTTTGCAGAATTACTTCAGCTGCTCCTTTTTATAGTTGAACAACTCTGGAATTTCAAATTCCAATTCTACCCTCACGCTTGCTGCTTTCTGAGACATGATGCTTCCTACCCTTTTTAAAAAAAAGGTTTCACCAAAAAGAAAAAATCTTGCGCAACCTGTGCTGCTAAACTAGACTAGTGATGTACAAGAAATCACTGCAGGTCAAGTGCAATTATTAGTTCAAAATCCGCACCGCTGTCCAACAATGTTAGATCTGGGGGTCTCTAATTGGCAGAGGTAAGTACCTTAGACCAAGTAGGGACCCTTGCTTCTAGTCAGGGTGAAGAATTACACAAAGTAGATAACCCCTGCTCACCCTCTAGGTAGCTTGGCACGAGCAGACAGGCTTATCTCTGAGGCAATGTGTATAATAAATGCACTTAACACAACAGTAATCCCCAATCCACCACAAACTGAGACCACACAGGTAGGTATATTATAAAAACATATCTTTTATCTATTTGCAGCAGTAAAAATCGACAATATGCTATAATTACTTTCTTAGGAAAAATGTTGCACTTAATCTTAATGGTTGCGCTTAATGTAGGAAGGTCTTATCAATGAAGAAAAATAGTCTCAAGTCTCTGGCATCAGTAGAAATGCTACCGCTCTTGAAATGCCCTCAATATGCACTGTTTACATATGCCCGCGTGTGATTTATGTTTACAAATCAGCCCTTCCCTCTACCTGGCCCACACAATGCGAGCGCGCCTCACCAGGAGCATTGGACGCACCGCGCCGCTCAGAACAGGCTTGTTCCTAGCCCCGGCTGGTCCCTTCTGCTCTCCGTCCGCTCCCAGTACTTCCAGGGAGCAGCGGGGAGCTAGCACAGCTCTTCGGGACTCAGGCCAGGGGCAGACGACACTCGCGTTGCTCCCGCGGCGAGGACCGGTCTTCCTTCTCGCTGCGGACGCGGCTCCCTTCCTCCTCAGACTTCGCCGGACCAGCCAATCACCTCGCGGCACTGCGACGAGCCTCTGTGTTTACCCGGGGGTCAGCCAATGGCAGTGCGGCTCCCGGGACCAGCCCCTGTTGATGCGGGGCCGCGAACCAACCACAGCGCGGCCTCGTTGATGACGCTACGGCGCACGGGCCAATCCCGTTGCGGCGCTGGTGAGGGGGCTCGGCCCTCTCGCCCAATCAGAGCGCAGCGGGCTCGGTCTTTGCAGCGTCGGTACCGGCCAGGTACGGGGCACTTCGACGGGGGTTTACTGACCCAGGGCTGCGACGGTGAAGCAGTACACAGAAGTTTTTAGTGCGTCCTGCATGGGGAAGGCCTACAAACCTCCGATCTTCACCCCACACGTGTCGATGAACACGCCGATCTCTGCAACACGGCAGGCGTGGTCAGCCCTCACTCGGATCAGAGGGCAGCCAGTGCGATACACGGCCAACAACAGTGTTCACGATCTCTTCAGCACACAGCAGCTTTGGGGGGCACAGCAGAGTTTTGTAGTCCTTTGGCAACCTTTATGTCCCTGGGTTGCAGACAGGGGGCCAGCTCTTCTCAGGCCCTTGGAGATTCAAGTTGAAGACACAGCAAAGTCTTTGTAGTTCAAGCAGATGGGGGCACAGCACACAGCAAAGCCCTTCTTCTCCTCTCCTTCAGTTGGATAGCAGGGTAGGTCAGCCCTTAAAGCACACAGCAAGGCAATCTTCCTTCAGTCCCTTCAGCAGTCCTTCTTCCAGCAGAGGTTCCTCTTGATTGTAGAATCTAATCTTTCTGTTGTCAGGGGTCCTTCTCTTATACCCCCAAAAGTCTTTGAAGTCCTTTGAAGTCTTTGTGCAAGTGGGCCCTGAGCCCGGTCTCAACCAGTTCTGGGTGTTGCTGAGGCACTGGGGGTTTCCTGGCTTCCTTCTTCCTCGCAGTATCAGGGACAGAGGTGACAGTCGACCAGCAGGGGGGTGGAGCCAGCATTGTGGTCAGGCAGGCACAGCCCTGTCATTATCAGGTGTGATCTCTTCCCACTTCCCTGGCAGCAGATTCTGCCTTTCATCCACGGGCTGACTCAGACAACCTCCTGGGGGCCCTGCAGCCCCTGTCACACTCAGGCCAGACAGTCAATCCACAAACAGGCCCAGGCACACAGAAAGGTTAGACAAGAGAACAGCCACTTTCTAAAAGTACTATTCTCAAACACAGAATTTAAAAACAACCCTTCCTAAAAGATGTGTTATTAAATTCTGAGTTCAGGGATATCAATCACTTATGTCCCATCTTGTTCCTATGAGAAGATAGGCTGGTTTCCAATGGGACCAGCCTCCCCCATGTTATTCTATGGAGCAAGATAACCTTACAGCAGTGAGCACACAAAATGGCTGCTGCTCACTACCAGAGCATGTGACCTGCACTAGTACATGCTCTACCTTACCCATACACTGCACCCTGCCCAGGGGGGTACCTTGAGCCTTCCATAGGGGTGACTTATGTGCACAGACAGGGAAGGGTTAGGCCCAGCCAGTGGGGACACTGGTCAGGCGGACATGGCAGTCCACTGACTGCACACAGGCCCTGCACTGGCAGGCCTGAGACACAATTTTAGGGCTACTCATGTGGGTGGCGCAATCTGCGCTGCAGGCCCACTAGTAGCACCTGTCATCACCAGCCCTGGCACACACAGTGCACTTTACTACGGACGTCATGGTGATACAAATATGCCAATCAGGTATTCCCAATCAATATGACAATTTACATAGGGAGCACTTACACTCTGGCACTGATCAGCAGTGGCAGAGTGTCCAAAGCATCTAAACCAGCAAAAACGAAATCCAGCACAGCATCAAAAATACAGTAGACAGAGGCAAAAAGATGGGGGAAAACCACGCCAAGGGTGTCAGGTCTAACACTCTGAATTTAGAAAATGAATACACACTTCCTTGGCTGCTTAGGATAGGGTGATGTATTAATCGTGTTAGTTCACCAAAGAGTTCCTTTTATACTTGCCAATAGGTCCAGGCTGTTTTTTTTTTTAACTCTCTCATAGATAGATGAAAGTGGTTCTTGGGTGCCTTGCTAATATATGGGGCGTCCCAAGACGAGGACATTTTGAGACTATCCTTTCTGTTGATTGACTGTTTCTGTGTCTTGTCTAAAGACCTTTTGTTCTGTCCACCAATAGATATTTGCTGCTGTACAAACCACTACCAGAGGGGCCCGGACATCAGATTCAGCCTGGGGAGTCAGCGTCAGCATCAGTCCAGCTTGAAGCCAAAGTGAAGGTAACCAGCACAGGCATTTGCTGGCAACTAGGAACTCAGTGAAGGCGGAAGCCCTGTGAGCAAGTGTATACCCCTGCCACTGTCTTGGGCAAAAGACGGAGTCACAAATCAGAAAGGAGAAATTGTAGTTGATGCCCAGCTGAGAGTCACAGACCCACCAGAACGGCAAGGAGGCTTTGCTTGAGGTGACCCCTTTTGAAACAAGGGTTGCTTCAGAAATCCTAGCATCAGGCCTTTGAATTCTGGTCCCAAAGTGAATGCAAGTTTGCTCCTTTGTTTGTTGGTTAAGAGATACCTGGGTACACTGGAGGTAATATGTGGCCCCAACGAATGAGCAGTGCGCCAACAAAGCAATACAGGAGTTAGGGAAGGACTTGAGGTTAGGGTACAGGTGCTGTGTCTCTGGTGCCTGTTAGATTGAAGTGAAGAAAACTGGTGCACTGCCTGGGACACTGGACAGGATCGCTAAGAGCATTTGCCTGGTGGGTGACTGCCCTATCCTGAAAGAAGGCACTTTTTCCTTGAAACTGGACTAAGATTCTTAAGTTGCAAGTTGTGCAGCTCCACCGTGGAAACAGCAAGAGCCTGCCTGTGAGGCTCAAACAGACACGGGAGAAGACTCCCCTCTGGTTGGTTGTACAGCGGCTTCAATTTTTCCAAGGACTTCTTCTTTTTGTCAATAATGTATCCCTTTAGTTGTCCCATTTTTAAGGAGGAGCAGCCCTTTGCAGCTCTTCGTCCTAATTCCTATGACCCTGTGTGGGCCTCCTGGTTCCAGATATGATTGATGTTCTAGCCCTCATAAAAGGAAAATGTAACAGTCAATTGGAAAATGTTTTTATTAGATATGTGCTGTTAGCTATTCTGAAATTTAAAATGAATAGTCACTGAAATGCATAGGAGCCCTAAAAATGTTTACTAGATGATTTTAGGATTTGCTTTAGCTTAGGACTAGAAAAATGATAATTCTATTTGTGATAGTGGTCATTACTTTCTCCTGCTGTCTGAATGTTAATTATGACCTAATGCTCCGTTCCCTTTGTATTCTTGTTTATACCCGCTTAATGAAATGTTTAGAATGGAAAATGCCCACCTAGCAATGAATTAGGATATTGATAAATTTATGAAAAATTAATATGAAAATATTTTCTATGTTCCTACTGGATCATAGGAATGTCTTTAGCTCATGCTAAAAGGACAATGTGTTAAATATTGGATGGATTTGTTAGCATAAGCTGAAAGCCATTTTGTATTTCTGGCAGCCATTTTGTTTCCCATGTGCTCGCCATGTGCTCTGTCCTCCCTCAGTGTTAACTGCTCTTGAAGTCTGCCTAGAGACAAATTATATTTAGCATCTTCCACCTTCGCACATGCCCAGAAGGGCCTAGCTAGTAGAATGCACCTGCTTCTCTAGTATAACTGTCAGGCTATTTTTGCTGCTGCATGGAGAAGTAACTCTCCTCCCACTTCATTGAGCAAGCAGATCTTGTATGCCCATCTTAGTCATTTGTGCATGCTTACATGAGCCAGGACTGTGGCATCCAGCTGACAGTTTGACTGCATAGATGTGAAAGGTATGTTGGTAGACCAATAGGTCAACTGTTAATATGTGCATGATATCATATAGCATACTGTGATACCCAGGAAAGCATCAGTCAAACTTTTAGTCAATAACTTGTTCTTCATGAGGCATGCTTGAGAAGGCCTACCAAGTGTAATGACGTTCAAGTAGGAATATGTTTAACATTTCCATGCATCACATTACTGAGAGGATTTATGTGAACTTAGATTGTGGGTAGGCCTTCACACCAGATGGTCATATGTGCATTCATTGAATAGTTATGCCACTCTGACCGTGGATGCATCAGTGCATGCTACCTTGCGAGGAGTGACTTCACATGTATTTATACATTGGCATGTATTTAGCTCTTAGATTTGATTTGTGTCCTCAACAAATTAGCCAATATAAATGGAGCTTAAGAGTCACAGCATTGTTTGTTTCAGAGTAAGACAGAGCTACACAGTCACATCAATTCCTGCATGTAACAGTTGCATTCTTGTCAGGTGGGTCAAGTGTGGCTGCATTGTGGCTAGGTAGCCAATCCAGCACCGGCATAGGTTAGGATTCCACATTTATATGTGTTAGGTGAGATGCCACACTGATTTTGTCATGTGCTTGCAAACATTTGTTAATCATGTGTAGACTAACTGCATTGCACTGTGTGCCCATGCACATCATATGGGCCTCTGTTCACAGTCATAGGACAATCAATAAGGTCACTATACTGGCCTCCTGAGTTTAAAACAGTGGAAAATGTAATGACTTACAGTACACAGTTACACCACATATACTCACAACATGTGCACACTGTTCCACATTGATACTTTTGTTTGGTGTAAGTCTTCTATACACACATGCATTTGGCATGTTTTTGATATGCAAACATGTTTTGGACCACATGAGGGCGTACTGGGGAGAAAATAATACCTAGCTACATACCTTTGTGATGGGTCAAATACAGTTGGTGAGATGTGAGTGTGTTGATGTTTACAGTGACTGTTAAACGAAAGTGCTTACACAAAAGAAGTGTTCATTTATTTACATTTTTTAACACTCTTTGAAAATAAAATTGGATTTAAGACCATCAAACTGATTAAGGCTTCACTGTAAAAGTTCTGCTTAATGGCGTTCCTTTGCCGAGTCCCAGCAATTGTGCCCACATAATACCCTCTGTCCTCATCTTCATCCTCATCCGGTGCTTCCTGCTCTTCATGGCAATGGCACCAGGGGACATATGTCTGCACACAGATGTTGTGCAACATACAACAAGCCAGGATAATTTTGCAAACTGTAGAAAGGGAGAATAGCAATCGCCCCCGGATACGTCCAAACAGTTCAAGTGAGACTTCAGTACCCGAAAGTCAGCTTCACAATCCCCCTAGTCTTGCCCAGTGCATTGTTGCAGGTGCGCTCTACCTCTATCTGGGGATGTGCAAACAGGGTCATGATCAATCACTGCAGACCATATCCTTGGTCAGCTGTAAAGACAAAGTGAGAAAATTAACTCAATGCTTATGGTGATTGATCAACTCACATTGAAGTACATTTGTTATGTGTAAGGAATGACTCTTACACATTTCTACCACTATAGGATGTAATTGGTTACATTAGGATTAGCACAATTAATTCCACATGTCTATTCCGTTCTCTGCATCAGACTGAAACATGTGCATGGCCTGCTAGTTTTGACAGTGACACAATGGGTCATACACGTTAGGGCTCTGGCTTTGTATGATGGGTGTTTTGTAGGTACAGTGCCACTGTAAGTGAGAGTATGTTGATCACAAATTGGGGTTTGTTGTCACCCATAGGTAGGCTGTAAGTGTACAAACTTGTTTCACACACACACACACACACACACACACATACAAGTGTCCCTGTAGAACAACTGATATTGTTGCTGCCCTACCTACCAATGACAGAGCCTCTGAATTATTAACTTCCTTTCTGAAGTGTAATGTGGTGAGTAAATGTGGTGCATGCTATATTTGGACACACAGGCAAAAGCCATGGCAGCCCTTCCTTGTGCACAATGTCGCAATACGGCATCTGCCCAAGCATTGCATTGCTCAGGTTCTTCCCACTGTTGATAGACATATGCAGTGACTTAGCATGTCTTGACATGAGAAACTTGCAGGTTTTCATTGCACATGTGCCCTGAGAAATGATGCAAGTATGAGGTCCAACCCTTCTACATATGCACTGTCTCAGGTTGCACACAGAGAGATCTCCATTAGGTCATTGATTATTTACTGTTATTAGGTCTGTCATGTTATTTAGATGTACTTAACAACCAGTAGCCCATTCCTATATGTCCCATTCTTCACTCCCAAGGTATTTGGTCAACACTTTGGTGAACATGCTCGATGGTCCAAGATGGCCTGGTCATTCATCAAGTACGTGTTCTTCCAGTTCCTGTAGAGATGGGATGTAGCTGCAGGAGGTACTAATTGCACTTGTGGAAAACTAGCAATGGCATAAAAGCCTTGCTTGATCTCCAGCTGCAGTTGTTTGTTGGGGAAGAGGAGGTACTGTGGTGTTAGGCAGATGATGACATCAAGGACAGTGTAGTAGGAAAGCCGAGAAAGATGGCTGGGAGATTCCTGCCACTCTGGCAGTTGTAATTTGGAATGACACACATGCCAACATGTGGAGGACAGCCATGAGTTTGACCTGCAGAGGAATGTTGGTGGACCTGGAAGTTGGTGGCTGGAGCCTTGGCACTATCTGGTGTAGCAATAGACGATGGACTCCCTTCTGAGCGGGTAGTTGGTGATGGCATCATGCTCCCTGAGATCAATAAGGCATGTCCACTGCCGAAAAACACACTCTCTTTTCCTGCACTGCATTTGTGTTGGTGAGGGGGAGGGTTAGGTGGTTGGGGTGGTGTTGTGGGTCGTTGTATCATTGTGACTCCCAGCACCAAAATCAGCACCTCCATGGCGTAGTTGTGCCTGCCACAATGTTCTGTCTGGCTGGCTTCTCTTTATATGTCAAAGTCAATGTGTCATTTCCTACACCTGGGTTACAGAGGCACAGGAATTTTGATGCATTTCGGCCTCTGGGTGACACTTGCAGATGATGCGTCACTTTTAAAAAAACTCACAAATATCGATGCATTGATTTTATGCTGGAAATTATGATGGTACGACTACCTTGCGTATATAAATACTTGTGCGACATAGCCGGTTCAGGCACATATACATTTCGACTCAGGACTCCAAAAAGTGACGCATTGCCCTAGATGCGTCACCTTTTAAATGTGGAGTACTGACTGCGCTGCCAATGTGTCAAAAAATATGACTCATTGATGATGGAAGTTCCTTGTAAATAAGCCACTTTGTGCGTTGGGTGCATAGGTAGGTTATCTGAGATATCCTAGAAGACACTTGCTGCCATAGTAGAGAAGTCATTTTTATGAGCGTGCAATCATTTTTCGCATTAAACAATGAGTAATTCTCTTAAAGCACGTTTAAGTTGATGGATCATTTCTATCCTTAAATCAAAAGGTATTTTTCCTTCATGCACTCTTTCATAGAGCAGGGAAAGGCAGCAGCCATAGCATGACACAGATACTTGAAAACGGCAGGTCCCTTCTGCCAAATGCTGTTTTTCTTGGAGAACTTTAAATCCTCCCCATTCTTGCACATCATTGCATCGCATTTATTTCAAAATCTACTGATAAATAGTAAAATATAGGGTTGGCACCCCAAAATTCAGCACTGTTGGCACCCATACGGTTTTCTTGGTATATTCTTTCTCTCATAGCAACTCATTTTTGCAGGTGTGTATCCACCATTCAGAGTAAAACATTAACTTACTCTGTTTCCTGCATGCTAAGCATAGCACATTTTGCTAAAGTAAATAAATATGGGATTTGGACACCAAATTAGAGGGTGCAAGACGGTTTTCTGAGTAAGGCTTGAGAATCGCTGCCACCCATGAAGAGAAATTAAGGGGCATATTACCAACAACTAGTGATATTTATCGCTAAATGGGCGTAGCAAGTTTTTTTTTATCGCCAAGCATCGCCGGATATTATCGCAGAGATAACGTGCTATTACAAACGTTTATCTCTAAAGCGATAAAATATCCGGCGATAGCGACGAAATGCATGAATATCGCTGAGAATACAGCGATATTCACTAATTAACGCCAATAGGGTCTTAGCCATAATATCCACCTCCTATTGGATATAATGGCTAAGAACTGGTCTGAGCAGGCGCTAGGTTTTGGAGATATTGGCGCTTAGCGCGAATATTTCCATCGCTACGCCTGTGTTGATAATAGGCGATAGCGATGTTAGCGACTGCTTTCAGTCGCTAACAGGTTGGGTATGCTCACTTTGCATGTCATTAGTGATAAATATCGCTGACATGCAAAGCGAGCCCCAAACCGCTCGCTATCGCCTACAAGCTGTCGCTAACTGCTGTGAGCCACAGCTTGCTAATAGGGTGATAGAATTATCGCCGCTTAGCGGCCGAAAACGGCTGCTAAAGCGGCGATAATCTCTTATCGCCCTCCTTGATAATTTGCACCTAGGTTTTTAAAGGCCCTGCCCTCGTCTACATGCACATTTTTAGTTTTCACGTTAACGCCAATTGATATTTTAAAAAAGTGTTACAAAGTGTTATTTAGTTGCTCAATAAGTTGTGATTGGTCAGCCAAGGTGAATGCCATTTGTTAACGCCTTTCAGAAGACTCTGACAACATTCCACACCTTGAGGAGGAGAAAAGAAAAGGCACGTATAACCCTTCACCTCTAATATTCTTTTGAAACTTGATATAAGCAAACAGTACGCATTAACAGCATAACTGATATCTGAACTTAAGGAGACAAATGAATGTGAATTTAACATTTCTGAGGGAATGAATTAAGGTCTTCCAGGAAACTCTGGCATACCAAGTGTGATGCAAGTGAGGTGTGGTTCAGTGTTATTTAGTTAGTACAGTCTTTAAGTAGCATTGGATTGTTTGTGCATTAGCAGATATATATAGCTCCGGATTTATTTATATACTTGTCTGTAAACAGATGTCTGTGCGTTATGTTGTAAGAAGATTCTTGAGTCACCCAGAGCTGAGCAACTGTGTTGTCATCAATGGAAAATTAAAGCTTAAGTGAAGAAGATGTGAGGTAGGGGAGAGTAGGAGGCTGAGAAGATAGGAGTAAGAGGAAAAGCACAGACGATATGGAGGCCACAAGCCACAGTTTTACCCAAGTAACCCTGATGGAAGACTTCTTACAAAGAGAGTCTGGAGAACCGTGTACGTAGCCTCTTGCAGGCTATACAGAGAGATGTTCCAGGTTCCTAAGGACCCAACAAGGTATTTTAGTCAACTAACCTCCACTGCTCAGCAGAACAGAACTGGCGAGAGGGAGACTCTGAGATAAACACAATTTTAAGTCATCTGCTATGATTCCATGCATTCTTTGGCAACATTGTGATAACAGCCATTCCCTTGATTGCTTCAAACAGATTAAAGAGAATAACAGGTGTGAATGGTAGGAGTGCAGGATGAGTGTAAAAGAAACAGGAGCATGGATACCATAGAAGATAGCTGCAGGTACACACATATAAATTTAACACAGTCAAAAGGGAAAAAAAAGACAAACATGTTTGTCAGAGTAATAAACTTGTAACCACCATAACCTGGTTAATTAAGCTTATGTTCTAAAGTAGTGTGAGACTTATATCCAAAATAATGTGTGCTGCTAGTCTGGTTCAAATGTAAAGTATGACCTGTATCATGTATCACCTGCTTCAGAGTTGGTGAGTAATGTAGAAAATAGGTCAAGACCAGTAGGGTTTGTGGCCTGTTTAGTTTCAGTTGCTTGCTTACAGTTCAATAAACAAAAGAATGCTGCTAATGGTTTATTTGCCAGCGTTGTGATTGTGTACCTTATGATTCAGTCATTATGTATTTGTCCACCAAGCAATGAGAAAACAGAAGTTAAGACATGAAGTTAAGACAATGCAGATGCTGTGTTTGTGAAAATTCGGAGAATATAGTTTATCACCCTAGTAGCAGATTGAAAGGTTCATTTTCAGAAAGAGTTTCAATTTTAGGTGACATAAAACTCACCTTCGAGTAAGTGCCCAAATCCTATTGTACGATTGCTGTGGCAAAACATATATATTATAGTTTGAATTTAACTGACACTATTCATCTAGCTCTAGTATGCGTCTGGACATTTAAGCCTTCATTATGAGTATGTCAGATTTCAGTGCGGGGATACAGGGGCATGGAGTGCCGGGCAGAATCTCCCCTCCTGGGCGGTATGCCCACACACAAATCTGGCAACTGCAAGATTTGTCCCCCTGATGAAGAATTACCACACATACCCAGGTACCCTGGAATATCTGGTCCTTTTCAGTGCATTTTCCTCATTCTGAGATCAAGTTCACAGACATTTCTTGTTGTATCACAGCAGGTGGAAAATGCCAGTGGTTTTGCCAGTTGGTGGATGCTGGGAAAAGTACAAGGTCCAGGGCTGTCCTTCTTTGGGCGAGGAGGGTTGTACTCAACCTCAGGCTGTTTCATTATCCAGGGTCTGTCCGGTGAATGGGGGCCATTTCTGACCCAGGACATACCCTCTGGCCAAGTAATCTGGAAGTGGGTGGGTGCACACTCACATCCCACTTTGCTAATTGATCGGTATGGAAGGATGCCCTGGGAAGGTGTGGGTGTACTTAGCAGGAGCATTGACAGCTCCATATGTGCTGCAGGGGGTGTCCAGGAGGACAGGTCTATTTTCCTGCCTACAGCCCATACTTCAGCAGTGATTTCACCAGGTGTTCATCTGTACCTGGTGAGAATGGGTGTAGTATTCTGTGTATTGTGCCTTTCAGGCACTTGTAGAAAGAACCTTGTTTTGTAGACATTCTGTATTCTGTTTTAGAATGTGGGCTAGTTGGCAGTTGATCGCCGCTTCTGCCTGATGTCGCTGTTATTCTCTTGAGCAGAATAAACTCATACTTTAACATCAATTCCGCTTATTTCTATGAGCACTTACTACAAAATTGTTGGCGACGATGCTCAAGAGAAAATAAAGAACCTGTCTTACCTCGATCTACCTCGAGATTCTGTATTCATCTTTGGCCAAGTTGATAACACCATTGCGTATGCTTCAAGAGTGTTGCGTGGAGCTGAGATGAATTTCTCTGTCATTGAGAAAGAACTTTTAGCTTGCTGGTGGGCGGTCAGGAAGTTCAACCCTTTTCTCTGGGGTAGTCATTTCGTGATACGAACGGACCATAGTCCTTTAGTCTCTATTTTAACTGGTGAGAAGATTAAGGAGCATACTCCAAGGATTGCTAGGTTGTCGACAAAGTTACTTCAGTACCATTTTGACATCGTCTATTTACCCGGGATGAAGAATGTCAGGGCAGATTACTTTTCACGTTTTCCAATTTCTGGGAATGATTGTGACTTTGAGAAGGAAGATGATCAGGAGGATTGTTTTGTTGCTGCTTTGGATCTTGAGGGAATGTGTGCTGTAAATGAAGTTGAGTGGAAAAGGGAGTTGTTAAAAGATGAAGTACTTGTTCAAGTCGTCAATTATTTGAAATCTGGTTGGCCCAAAGAAAAGAATGTATCTGGACAATTTCAGACCTTTGTTAAAGTTGCCGATGAGCTCACAGTTGAGGATGGTATTCTTCTGCGGTGTGGAAGACTTATACCTCCTGAGAGTTTGAGGAGGCGTCTAATTGATGGTCTAATTGATGGTGCACATGAAGGACATTTAGGGAAAACTTTCACGAAACGTAAGTTGAGGGATGTGTTTTGGTGGCCGCAAATGGATGTTTGTGTTGATACTTTGGTTGATGATTGCGTTATTTGCAAGTCCTCCGACAAAAGTCACAAGGTAAGGACACCCCCTTTGGAGCCTATTCAATTCCCGGAGAGAGCGTGGGAGAGGATTGGTGTTGATTTAGTTGGTCCATTCAATCTCTTACCTTCTTCTTCACGTTTTGCCATTGTTGCCATTGACTATTACTCCAAATGGCCGGAGATTCGTTTTATCAGCGAACCTTCCTCAGCTAATGTAATTCTCTTTTTAAAAGATATTTTCCTTAGGGAAGGTTTTCCTTCGTTTGTTATGACCGACAATGGTGTACAGTTCGTTAGTTCAGAATTTGAGTGTTTTCTAAGTCAAGGTGGTGTTACTCACAAGAAAAGTTCTTTCTATCACCCTCAGGCCAATGGCCTTGTTGAAAGAATGAATCGAGTGCTCAATAATTGTGTGCAGTGGGCTATTGCTAGCAAGTGTGTTGTTGAGAATGCTGTGCATTCCATGTTATGGTTTTATCGCACCACTGCACATTCGTCAACTGGAGTGTCTCCTTTTGAACTTCTAAGGGGGAGGAAACCTTCTACGAAAATTTGTCCTGGTTAAAGTGGTCAAAATGGGTGAAAATGAATGTTATGGATGGCATTGATGGATTTGTGAGGGACAAAGTTACTGGAGCACAAGCAAAGCAAAAAGTTTATTTTGATGAAAGAAAAAGAACTGTTTCTCATAACATTTGTGCTGGTGATGTTGTTCGTATCAAAAATCCAGTTCATGTCACCAAGGGTAGAAGCAAATTCTCCAAGCCTTTAGTTGTTGATAAGGTTTACGGTAATGCTGTGCGGGTGAACAACAAGAATTGGTGGAACATTTGTAAAGTTGTTAAAGTCAAAGGTGAGGACGTTGACTCTAATAACTATTTATCTAGTTCTTTTTCTGATACCAACAATGGAAATGGTAGATGTAATGATGTAAGTTTTGTGCCAGAGCTTCGCAGGAGTTCGAGAGTCTGCAAAATTCCTGCCAGGTTCAGGTAACTCTCTAGTACCCTGTTTTCTGCTGTTTTTACTTTGCAGTGTTCTTGTTCTTTCTTTTGCTACTTTACTTTTCTTACTTTTCTTTGTTTTCCTTTCTTCATATCTTTTCTATTCTCTATTTTCTTTTGGTTTCACTTTCCATTGTTTTGTAAGAAAAGAGGATGTGTAGTATTCTGTGTATTGTGCCTTTCAGGCACTTGTAGAAAGAACCTTGTTTTGCAGACATTCTGTATTCTGTTTTAGAAAGTGGGCTAGTTGGCAGTTGATCGCCGCTTCTGCCTGATGTCGCTGTTATTCTCTTAAGAAGAATAAACTCATACTTTAACATCAATTCCGCTTATTTCTATGAGCACTTACTACAATGGGTTTGGTGTCTAAAGGTCCATAAATGTCAAGTTCTGAGTCTGCTTACTGGACCACTAACATTGGCGTGTGGTAGAACTGCAGCCGCGGCTTAGTTTGGAAAATTGTCACTTGGAACAAAGACTTAAGTATATATCGCAACATAAATTGAGGGAGCGGGCTGTTGCACAAGTGTTAAGGTCAGACAAAAAGAGTTGTGAATCTTTCTGACTCTGAAAACAACAAATACTGTTAAGTATCACAAGACATTTTTCACAAAGCACACAATAGAATATGTAGTGTTTTTGTATTGTTTGTGTTATGTTGTTCATTTTGCTGTTTTGTTTTCCCTAAGGTTTCGTTTCGTTCTATGCACAATAAAACGTAAACACATAAAATATCAGTTAAAGTGTTTACCATATAAAAAGTCCTCTTTCCAGTGGTCCATCACACATTACCTGGGTGGTTATCAAAGTTTACGCTGTAAGGTAGTCTTCTCTACATCTTCCTTCAATTCATGCCAGCTGAGCACCTGCGACAGACCATATGCCACGTCACCACCAGACTACAGAATGTGTCCCACTCTGTGGTTGGAGGCAGAGCACATTGACCTCCGGCAGGACAAGGTGTTGTAATCACCCTACAAATTTGAGGGTAATGCCCAAGGGCCACACCAAGTTAGATTTTCATGGCCCTAAGAGGATACTGTGACAATTATAGAGAAAAGTAAAAGAGACAGGTTCTTCTCAACCCTCTGAGTTATTATCTTGATGCGCGAACCTGCAAAGTTTAATGTGCAATCGCCTCTTAGCTACCATGAACACAACCATTAACTTTCAACAGAGAACGGAAACAAAATCCCCTCTTGCTTAAGCAAAATGATTTTATTTTTTAATCGTCTTTATTAGTTTTTTAAAAATGTGTGCATAATACATTCTGCCAGCATTATTATACAAAACAGTACAATGACATGTACACATTTGACGCTTGGTGGGGAAGCAGGCTGCCCTTCATATTGGTGACAGAAAGAACAAAGACAAGGAAAGTAATGTCTAACTTTTGTACATGTCTATGTATGGTGGCCGCTTTGTAATCAGTAAATAAATCAGTTGACTCTCTTTTTCCATCTTTTTAACTCCACACCAAACGATTTATAAAAGAAGAAAAAAACATATACTGTACGATCTCAACTAACCCATATGTGTTATGCGATTCAGGTCATCATGAGCCAGAGTGACTGCTTACGTGTGGAAACTTTAAAGGACACCGGGAGCAGTGAAGAGGAGGGGGGAAGACGGAGGGGAAGAAGGAGGAGAGACAAGTGAAAGAAAGAGAGAGAGGGGGGATGTTGCACATATCGGGCTATCACATATTCATAAGAACCCAAGATCGTGCCTAGTATGGCTAGGTCTTGCCTCGTAAGGTGGCCATTTCGACTCGCTCCCTATTGTAATGCTGCATATTATTGTAAATGTCTAGCATAGGGTGCCCACTCAAGTGGCTGAGGTGTTAGATGTGTGCAATTTGCTTTCCACTAATGAAAAGTAATACTACTATTGCATGGGGCTGGCACGTGGGAGGTCTCAAGGTGATTGTGTGCTCCGCCACCGTGTGTGCATGTTGGGAGCTGCACTCGATTTCCATGACATTGCTATTCTTCGTTTTGCTAGCGCCAAAGCTAAATCTACTAAGGTGTTTTCCCTCAGCAGTATGCTTTGTGATGCCAAGTACGAAGTGTAGGCCTTACAGGGGAATCATATTGGTTGCTTCCCCTAATATCGCCACAACCTCGTTCCAGTAGGCCCGAGGCAAGGACATGTCCAAACCATATGGAGGAACTTTGCGTCTGTCCTTGAGCAGCAAGGGCATGTGTCGACAGACGAAGAATACATGCATGACAGTCTGTGTGGTGTTAAGTAAGTATGAGGTTAATAATACTAGTAGTAGTAGTAATAAGCTTTATGCGATAAAAAAATTATCATAAAAGCATGTACATGAATAAAAAAGCAGTTAATGTAGACATGCAACATTTAAAAGCATCACAGTGTACATTAAGTTCAAAACATTTAAAAACCACATATGTACAGATTAAAATAGATGTAAGGTAAAAAGAAGGGAAGTCCATTTACACAAGCTAATAAAATATAATAAAATTAAGTCATATTAGTTTTTACACTAGGCATTCTGCTTTCAAGACATTGGTTTTATCATAGCTATCGCCCATACATATCTCAGGTATTAGAACTTTTAAAATGTTTCGCCTGGATCTTTATTCGTGTCAGCCATGCGCATCCCAGGTATTTAGCTACACTGCATATCAGTGTCAAGGAAGAGGTGTCAGTTTTTAGGATGCGTAGCGCAGCACAATGATTCGTAGGGCCTAGCATTTTGCAGATTGGTTTTAGCCATTTTGTTAATAATTGAAATGCGTGTATTTCAGTCTAGCATTCGTAGATACAGTTTTGGGGTAACCTATACACTGCGACCACTGCTTGTCACTTGTGACAACCGACAATTCAGAATAACTGTACGCCTGAAGCGTGGCCAATAGAGGGCAGGACCAGGTCTAAGGGAGCTATATAATGCTGTCATCGCATGTTTGCCCTTCCCATGTGTGAGCAATCTCTGTAACACATGTGTTGTGGCAAATTCTGAGTCAAAGTTTCCCCAAGTTTGGTGGAATTGTCTCGCTAGTAGCGCGTAAAGCGAAAATGTACCCTGTGTGATACCAAAGTCCTCCATCAACCCTTCCAGACTATGTAATTGTGCATTCGCGAATAAGTCGCCCCAAGTGTCCAATCCTACCTCCGCCCAGGATTCCAACTCCAGATGGTCAAGACAAGCAAATGTCCCCAGTAGAATCTCGAGTGGTAGCGCAGTTGCATATGGCATTGTTTGGGTGCTGGGCATCACATATCTCAGCCAACTATGTCTGGCTGCGGACATTAGCAGGTTGCCATGCTTCTTTTGTGTCAGAGTGGTAGTACCCGATAGCCATTCTATTATGGCTGTATGTCTTAAGGGTAGTGTCCGGCTAGACATCTCTACAAGATGAGCGCCCGCTAACCATCTCATTGGTGACTGGAGCTGTGCAGCAGCATAATAGTGCTCATAGTTTGGCACCCCTAATCCCCCCTCTACGAGTGGTAAATACAATTTACGGAGTGCCATTCGAGACCTTGAGCCTCCCCATAAGAGCACCACCAGAGTCATCTCCAGGTTCTGAAACATGCTCCAAGGCATCCTGAGCTGAAGAGCAGTAAAAAAGTAAAGTAGCCTCAGAAGAAGCAGCATTTTAGCAATGGCTATTCTTCCCATAGGGGACAGGGGAGACAGCGCCAGAACCGCAACGTTGCTAGCATTCTGGACATTGCCTTACCCAGGTTCCCGTCTATGACGTCTACACTAGTATGTTAAATCTGGGCACCCTGGTACTTGAAGGTATCGAATGACCATTCCAGAGGGATTCTAGGCATGTCCTGCCTCTGATCTGGCAGGATAACTTTCATAGAAAAGAGTACAGACTTGGGCCAGTTAACCCGAAGGCCCGAGGCCTAAGTGTCGACATTCCAGAGTGTCATCAGGTCGTGCAATACTGTAGACAAGTGCATTGTCAGCATATAGCGAGATTATATGCCACTGCCTGTCTGCATGGATACCCCAGTCCAATACCCATTGTCGCAATTTACATACTAAGCAGGGTTCCATAGCAAATTCAAATAGGATAGGAAATAATGGACAACCCTGTCTGGTGCATCACTCAATGACAAACTGTGGGGATATGCGGCAACCTGTTCTTACTCTTTCCTGGGTGCTGGTATGTAATATACGCACCCAGCGCAAGTATTTGGGTCCTATGCCAAACTTACCCAGCCCAGCCAACAGATACTCCCACCCCAGGGTATCAAATGCCTTTTCAATATTCAAGGCTGCCAACCAGGCAGTGGTAGCCTCCGTACAAGCCCAGTCAAGGAGTCGGAACAGCCAATGCAAATTCAGTCCAGTGCTTCTCTCCGGGATAAAACTGTTTTGATCCTCATGTATCAAAAGGGATGCCGTTTCTATGAGCCTATTAGCCAACACCTTCCCCAATATTTTATAGTCAGCATTTATTAAGGACATGGGACGATATGATTCCAACTGCAACAGATCCCTTCCTGGTTTATGTAGCACCACTAACAGTGCTTCTCGTAAGGATGCTGGGAGTTCTCCTCTTTCATAAGCGTCCTTATAGACAGTCTGTTATTGAGGTACAAGGTTGTCAGAGTACGCGTAGTAAAACTCCAATTGCCAACCCTCTGCACCCAGTGACTTACCCGCCGCTAACTGTTTAAAAGCGTCTAATATTTTGTTTTCCATAATATCTTCCTCCATTAAATCATATTGGGGTTTAGTAACCTGCTGGAGCTGCACTGGTGCTAAAAAGCGTTGTATGTGGGGGAGGCTATCAGCAACTGGTGTTCTGTACAATGTTGCACAGTATTTATAAAATGCATCGTTAATTGCTGCCTGAGTATTCACCAGTACCCCATCGTAATTGTATAACGCTGTGATTGAGGGTTGGGAGGCATCTGTTTTTAAGAGCCAAGCTACCATTTTGCCTGCTTTGTCACCCTCTGTGTGTTGTTGGGCTAGGTAGTATTTGTAATCCAACAAACATAAACTATCTGAGGTCTCCTTATAAGCTTGTTGCACATTGGCCAGCAGGGGAGTCAGCAGAGGGCCCTCAGGCGCCAGGTTTTCACATCATTGGATCTCTGCCTCATGTCTACGTAACTAGGCTGAGAGTGCCATTGATGAGCCGTATGACAATATTGATAGCAAGACCCCGAGCAACTGTTTTAAATGCATCCCACTCTAGGCCCCTGTTGGAGTCAGTGCTCGTAGTCTCCTGGAAGTAAGTGATAAATGTCTGTGATAGAGCAGAGCAGAACGCTGTGTCCTTTAGAGAGATGCCAAGTCAGGATCCGAGCTCTGCAGGTGCCCCATGCAAGATGCAACTGCAATGGATTGTGGTCAGAAATCGTCCGTGCTAAATTATCTGTTTGCGTCACCCTAGCTAAAGTTTCCATGGAGCAATATATTGCGTCAATCCGGTTGTGCAGATCATGCAACGAGGAATAATGAGAGTATGTTTGCACTTCAGGATGCTTGCTAAGCCAAATGTCTCTCAGCTGCATGTGGTCCACCCAGTCTCTTAGGTGTCTTGAAATCTGTATGGATTGTGCTCCCCGGAGCAGCAGGCGTGAGTGATCCAGGTCTAGGTCGTATGTACTATTGTAGTCCCCCCCATAGGGTTGGTGCTGTAGGGTCAGACAACAGAGATGGCATGAGTGATTGTCGGAACTGCTCTTGCACAGTATTCGGGGCATAGAGGGAGACTAACGCCAACGGGGCTCCATCAAGTCCTCTTAGCCGCCTAGCTCACGTCTGCATAGCTGACGTCTGCATAGCTCACGTCTGCATCCCCCACCCTACAGTCATCATGCTGTATGCCATATTACTCAGTTGTATCACCCAACACGCACAGTGAAAGTTAGAGATCACATTGAACATTAATAACATTCCCCTAACTCCCCACCCAAGGCATACTTGCCAACGGGCAATTGGTCACTTGCACTGAAATGCCATTAAACTTATAATAGAACAATTGCTATATTAGCCACATAACATTATCTGGGGGCCAACCGAGGCTGAATTTTGGCTGCCATAATTTAATAAGTATTATGATATCTCATAACCCAGCCCCCTGTATCCAGAGAAAAAGAAGTATGGATCAGTAGGGCACACCCCCCCCTCAGGATCTGACAATCTGCCCATCAGTTGAGTATACACATTAAAAGGATATACAGAGAGTCTACTAAGTTCATTTGCAAGCTGATTAATCATCGCAGGTTCATTGCCTCAGGACTCTGCAGACTTCAGGGCATTACCCGACTTCGAATGCCATTTGCGGGGTCGTCTCTGGACCGTCTCCGCATAGTTCAGCGCTTTGTGAGTCTGTTAGGGATAGCTGGCGGTCTTGCCCATCATCCAATTCAGATCTTGCAGACGTCATAGCATTGTTAAGGTGTTCTGCCATCTTTATTGCTTGTGCCCGCTCCGCTGCCACTTGTTTCTTGGTGGGCCATTGTACTTTAGGCCTCCTCCGTCTTCTTCGTGCTCCCACTGACTTTCAGAGTGACATTGGTTCTGTCGGTGTGGTGGGTGAAGGATGCGCGAAACCATGTTGATGTATCCAGGACCAGGCTTCCTCAGGAGTAGAGCAGTACACATTGAGTTCTTTATGGTGTATGCAAAGTTTAGCAGGACACTGTAGCGCATATGGTATCTGGTGTTCCCTTAGACACTGCTTGACCTCCATGTATGAGGATCTGCAACACTGGACAGCCAGCGTGTAGTCAGGGTAGATGTTTACCATTGCATTTTCTAGCTGCCAGGGACCCTTAGACCTGGTCGCCTGGAGAATATGATCTCTGTCCCAATAGTTGAACAATCGCGCCACCACTGGTCGCAGCGGGTTACCTGGACATGGAGGGCCCCCAGGAACCCTGTGCACCCTTTATATGGAGAATAATTTAGAGACCATGCCCTGTAAGATTTCATCGGAGGTCCAGGTTTCTAGATACACGTCCATGGCTGGTCCTTCTATTCATTCTGGCAACCCCACTATGCGGATACTGTTCCTGCGAGAATGATCTGCCAAGTATTCCACCTCTTTCTGCAGGGATTTGAGTTGGTCTATAGTCGTAGCTACAGTGGGACGCAAAGCCGCCAGTGTAGATTCCGACTCCTCTACTTAGGCCTTTAGTTTCTTGTGATCCTCTCGCAAGGAGCCCATTTCGAGGCACAGTGGGTCTATTTTAGGACCTAACGAGGTCTTGATGTTCAGTATTGCTGCCATCAATTCATCAAACTGATGCGAATGGTCTGGTGGAGTACTGACATTGGAAGCACCCTGTTGTGCAGCATTCCCTCCATTGGATGTAGATGTCGATGTTTCAGGCTGTTGGGGCTGTGATTTGTCCACACATTACTTCTCTATTGTGCGTTTGGGCACTGAATGGTCCCTCTAACAATGGAGATACTGACCCTTCTAACACAGCTGGCCTCTGCAGGCTATCGAGTAATCCACTCACTCCTTGTGGGAAACTGTGTTGCGCCGCCTTCACGATCGCGTTGTGCACAGTACTGCTATCCCTTTATTTAGTTGTCCCAAGGCAATAGGCTAAAAAAGCACTTGCAATGTCGCAGTACATGCAGGTGGCGGGAGTTCATGCTGTGCACAGCAGACTGTTATGGACGTAGGGGTCCCGGACTTACAAGAACAGATTAAGTACAATGAAAGGAAAACATTTTTAGATAGGAAAAAGAGGAATAAACAAATCCAAAGTGCGATGTTTTTATTCACAAAGCACTTATATCAACCTTATCATAGGTTATACGATATATATCAAAGACACCATTTTTATAAAAACTTTAAAAAATATTTTGTGCCCACATGGGAAAAGAGGGGGAAGTGCTGTGAGGGAATTTAGTAAAAATAAGTGAAGATTTAACACAGTATTCATTTAGAAGCCACAACAATCCAATGTTCAATATCTATATATACAATCCTGTATAGGTCCCCCAGAGTCGGGGCCACGTGAAAGATCAGCACATGTCAATGCAATTTTTTACATATATAGACCATACTCCTAAAAAAGCTGTACAAATCCTGCTGGCGATAGGAGTTGGTAAGGTAGGCGGAAGTAGTCTACGTTTCGACCCTATAACATGTAGGGATAGTTGCCCTTACAGCACGGGTCTTCTTCAGGACTGGGGGGCGGTGGGCTGATCTCCGAACGGGGTAAAGTTAGGTTACATGTATTATATTGCGAAGGGAGGAAAAAGAACACAACAAATATCGCGCTGCGGAGTAACGAGGCAGTGAATGCTTGCGTCTCCCGTAACCAGGAAGTCGTTGCCTTAAACAAGTTGGATAGATACGGACATCCGAAATCATTAATCTTTTCGGACATCGATCCCAGAACCACGAAGTAAATCGCTGATGATGTCCTGGCTAGCGTTGTGTTCTTTTTCCTCCCTTCGCAATATAATACATGTAACCTAACTTTACCCCGTTCGGGCCCCCAGATCAATACTAGGTCGGTTGGATTACACCAAACGTTCCCTGGCACGCCAGTCAACATGTCCTTCTTTAAAGGAGGTCAGCCCACCGCCCCCCAGTCCTGAAGAAGACCCGCGCTGTAAGGGCAACTATCCCTACATGTTATAGGGTCGAAACGTAGACTAGTTCCGCCTACCTTACCAACTCCTATCGCCAGCAGGATTTGTACAGCTTTTTTAGGAGTATGGTCTATATATGTAAACAATTGCATTGACATGTGCTGATCTATCACGTGGCCCCGACTCTGGGGGACCTATACAGGATTGTATATATAAATATTGAACATTGGATTGTTGTGTCTTCTAAATCAATACTGTGTTAAATCTTCACTTATTTTCACTAAATTCCCTCACAGCACTTCCCCCTCTTTTTCCATGTGGGCACAAAATATTTTGAAAAGTTTTTATAAAAATGGTGTCTTTGATATATATCGTATAACCTATGATAAGGTTGATATAAGTGCTTTGTGAATAAAAACATCGCACTTTTGATTTGTTTCTTCCTCTTTTTCCTATCTAAAATGTTTTTCCTTTCATTGTACTTAATCTGTTCTTGTAAGTGCGGGACCCCTTTGTCCATAGCACTTATCCACCCAGGTCCCAGTGACTATTTTGGGTTCAACCCTGTTCGACATAGCGTGCACAGCAGACTGCTCTGTATTTTAATGTGTATGTATTCACTTTTTGGGAAGTTTCTTGTTGCCCAAGATGCGTCGACTGCCGGTGCGGCAGGGAGGGTACACTGTTTGTCCTGGACCCCCAATCTGCTTGCTGCTGACCTGACCTGGTCAGAGCCGGTCGCTCCTCCCGCCGCGTGGCCCACCCCGAGTGTGCCCGGTTTCCGCCTGCCGCCACCGCTGCCGCTGCCAAGTTGGTATCCTGCCCCCTGAATTGTGCCTGTTATTGTATTTTAGTCCGTTAACTGTTGTAACCCTGCTCAAGTTTGCTTTGCCCCCTGCATTGTGCCTGTAATCGTCTTCTTTTGTACCCCTGCTCAAGTTTGTTTCTGCCCCCTGCATTGTGCCTGTAATCGTCTTCTCTTCTCCATCGTGAACTGTGTACCCCTGTGCCCCTGTGCTCTGTTATCGTTCCCTTTGTCGTACCCCTGTTCGTTCTGCGACCCCACCGCCGTTTCTGCTGCTGAACCCACCCCGCTCCCTGCCGCTGCTCCCCCGCGGCCCCACCCCCGTTCCCTCCAGCATCACCTTTTCCCTCCCCACTCCCGTCTCCCAGCTGCTCCTCCCTCGCTCCGCCCCCCCACTCTCCATTTATGGCAGAGTCCGCGCGTGCGCGCAGCATTCACGCGCAGCGGGTGCGCCAAAGGCAAGCCCGCCTGCGCCCGTCCGTGCCTGGACCGCGCCCAGCACCAGACCCCATGGCCCCCGCGGATGCCATCCCACCCGCCGGACATACGACGCCGCCACCCTCAGCGCACTCAACACCGGACGCCTCCCTGACTGCCACCGAGCCATCCCAGGACGCACCCACGGACCCTTCACCTGCCAATCCTGCAAGTTCGCCTGCATCAGGACCTGCAACCCACCCACACCCACCAAGCCAAACACCAACAGCAACCACCTGAAGTGCATCCTGCTCAACACCCGCTCCATCCACAGACACGCCGTGGAACTATGGAACCTGCTCGACACCACATCCCCAGACGACGCCTTCCTCACGGAAACGTGGATGAACGCCTCCTCAGCGCCCGACATCGCCATCGCCATCCCGGACGGAAACAAGATCACCAGGAGGGACCGCACCAACCGTACAGGAGGAGGCATCACCATCATCCACAAGAACACCATCCGCATCACGACCAACTCCGACGACACCCTCACAACCGTCGAACATCTTCATTTCCAGATTCACACCAACCCCAAGACCACACTCAGAGGCACCCTCATCTACAGACCCTCAGGTCCCCGCACTCAATTCAGTGAAGACATCGCAGACTTCATCAGCCCACACGCCCTTCCGTCCGCCGACTACATCCTCCTAGGAGACCTCAACTTCCACCTGGAGAACAACAATGACAACAACACCACCACCCTCCTGGACAACCTCGCTAACCTCGGACTCAAGCAACTGGTGAACACCCCCACCCACTACGCCAGACACACGCTTGACCCAATCTTCTCCTCCAGCAAGTACATCTCCTTCAGCCACTCCACCGGACTCCACTGGACAGACCACAGATGCTTCCACTTCAGCTTCAGAAAGACCACAACCCACCACCTCCCGCAACAAGTTCCCCGCAGGAACTGGAACAAGATCACGACCGACCAGCTAACTGCATCACTGAACCAGAACCCTCCCGCCAGATCAACGGACCCCAACCAAGCAGCCCACAACCTGGCACAGTGGATCACCAACTGCGCCGACAACCTCGCACCCCTGAAAACTCATCCCAACAGGCCCGGAAGCAAGAAAGCCCCGTGGTTCAACGACGACCGCAAGAACTCCAAGAAGAACTGCCGGACCCTCGAGAAAGCCTGTCGAAAGAACCCGACCACAGACAACATGACCGCCCTCAAGCAAGACACCCGCAAACACCACCAGCTGATCCACACCACCAAGAAGACAGCATTCAAGGAACGATTAGACAACAAAGCAAACAACAACAAGGAGCTCTTCAGCATCGTCAAAGAGCTCTCCAACCCCAGCGCCGGTAACAACGACATCACTCCCCCACAGGACCTCTGCGACTCACTCGCCACGTTCTTCCACAGCAAGATCGCAGACATACACAACAGTTTCGGCGAACAGTCCACGCACCCAACCACAGAACCGACGCCCTCCACCACCACCCTCCGTGACTGGACCCCAGTCAACACAGAAGACACCATCCGGACGATGAACACCATCCACTCCGGTTCACCAACCGACCCATGCCCTCACCACGTCTTCAACAAGGCCGACTCCGTCATCGCACCCCAAATCCGGTACATCATCAACTGCTCCTTCAACACCGCCACCTTCCCGGAGAGCTGGAAGCATGCCGAACTCAGCGCCCTCCTGAAAAAACCATCGGCAGACCCCACAGACCTCAAGAACTACCGCTCCATCTCGCTGCTGCCGTTTCCTGCCAAAGTCATCGAGAAGACCGTCAACAGACAGCTGGCCGCCTTCCTCGAGACGAACGGATCCCTCGACCACTCACAGTCCACCTTCCGAGCCAATCACAGCACCGAGACCGCCCTCATCGCAGCCACTGACGACATCCGAACCCTGCTCGACAACGGGGAAACAGTGGCCCTCATCCTCCTGGACCTCTCCGCGTTCGATACTGTGTGCCACCGCACCCTAGTACAACGCCTCAGCAACGTCGGAATCCAAGGGAAGGCCCTGGAGTGGATCATCTCGTACCTCGCTGGAAGAACCCAGAGAGTCCGCCTCCCCCGTTCAGATTTGAGGCATTCGAAGTAATCTGCGGCGTGCCACAAGGATAATCACTCAGCCCCACCCTCTTCAACGTGTACATGAGCCCCCTCGCAGCCATCGTATGCCAACACAGCCTTAACATCATCTCCTACGCCGACGACACCCAGCTGATCCTCTCCCTCACCAACGACCCCGCCACCGCCAGATCCAACCTACACGAAGGGATGAAAGAGGTAGCCGAATGGATGAAGAACAGCCGCTTGAAAATGAACTCAGACAAGACGGAAGTCCTCACCCTTGGACCATCACCGTCAGCCTGGGACGACTCCTGGTGGCCCCCGGCCCTAAGCAGTGCACCCAAACCAACGGATCACACACGCAACCTGGGCTTCATCCTGCACCCCTCCCTGTTGATGACCAGACAAGTCAACGCTGTCTCGGCTTCATGCTTCAACATCCTACGCATGCTCCGAAAGATCTTCCGATGGATCCCAACCGAAACCAGGAAGACGGCCACCCAGGCACTTGTCACCAGCCGACTAGATTACGGAAACACCCTCTACACCGGAACCACAGCCAAACTGCAGAAAAGACTCCAACGCATCCAGAACGCCTCCGCACAACTCATCCTGGACATCCCACGCCACAGCCACATCTCCGGACACCTGAAAGACCTGCACTGGCTCCCCGTCAGCAAAAGAATCACTTTCCGCCTCCTCACCCACGCACACAAAGCCCTCCACAACCTAGGCCCCAGGTACCTCAACGACCGCCTGACCTTCTAAACTCCCACCCACCAACTACGATCGACCAGCCACACACTCGCCGCCGTTCCACGTATCCGAAGAGCCACCATGGGAGGAAGATCCTTCTCCTACCTGGCAGCCAAGACCTGGAATTCACTCCCCATCCACCTCCGTCTTACCCAAGACCACCTCTCCTTCAGGAAGCAACTCAAGACCTGTCTGTTCGAACAGTAGCGGACCCCCCCACCCCCCAAGCGCCTTGAGACCCTACGGGTGAGTAGCGCGCTATACAAATTTCTTGATTGATTGATTGATTGATTGATTGTGCTACTTCCACTGCATTTAAACACCCTGATTACGGTCTTGGGATCATGAAGGATATCAGTTCAGTGTCCCATTTGGTGGTCTTTCAAACAGTATATATTATTACAAAGACCGTATACTGACCGTTTCCCTGATGTCCTCTTGCACCCTGCACAGATCTCCAGCACTCTGCCGCGGGTAATTTTCCCTGCGTGGAGGGGGCTCAAAGAAGCGCCCAGCCACGATGGCAATGAGGATTCGCTGTGGAGGCAGTCCGGCCTCTTAACAAAGCGCTGCCTTCATACAAACATTGCAGGCCACACAGTGTCCATTGTGCAGCTCCTCCAGCTCAACCCAGCCCTAGCTCCCATCAGGTAGGGGCGAGAAGGGGCGAGGTAAGAGCCTCCATGTACCACCAATATGTCCGAGGCCGCTGGTTTCACAAGCTTCTGGGCCCCAAGAGAGGGGAGGGGGGGCAGGGTGTGTCGTGCGGATCTAAGCCCAACGCTCCTCAGTTTGGGCCGAGCGTCGGCTGCAGGAATCGCAGCGGCTGCAGCAATGGGACCGGGCTCCCAGGGTGCTTGCTGACGGAGAACGTATGTGGTTCCTCGTTCGCTTGCAGTTGTCGCACTCAGTCT
This sequence comes from Lissotriton helveticus, assembly GCF_964261635.1. Classification (NCBI taxonomy): domain Eukaryota; kingdom Metazoa; phylum Chordata; class Amphibia; order Caudata; family Salamandridae; genus Lissotriton; species Lissotriton helveticus. The sequence goes on along the minus strand of NC_136067.1, from coordinate 1,481,294,559 downwards.
CAGGGAGAGGGGGAGGAACCGCCACCTCCTGTGCTGCTGCAGCCTGTGAACCACTCCACCAACCCCACCTTTGTTGTTGACAGGTGTCATAATCGCAGCCGAGAGCTGTTGTGGCCCTCAATCACAGTGTCGCGCCTCGGCGTCCCTTTTACTTCAGCTTCACTCTGGACCCAGGAGGTCAGTATGTGTGCGTGTAGCTCCCGTCACACTTAGACCTTTGATAAGTTCCTCATTGCACTGGGTTACAGGATATTATTGGCAGGCCTCTTGCGCAGCTCAACAGAGTGCATCCCACTTGCCACCATCTTGGCCACGCCCTCCAACATGAGTGAAACTATGAAATAATTGTGCTTTTACAAACACTTTGTTAGCTTCCAGGAAAGCTCACATTAATTTGACGCCTAAGATCCAGGCCTAGAACAATTACAGTAAGTGAATCACTCACTCATTTCCACCGAAGACACAAACAAGGGAAACGTTAGCATGCATCAAGGCCTAGTAGGCTTGCTTCCATTATCAAACATGTAGACGAGTATGCCATACACAGCAAATGACTCAGAGGGAAATCAGCAGCTTAGCAGTTGCAGGAACAGCAGGTGTGACCTGGTGAGATGTGCTGTAAGTGCATATGTGTTGATGGCAGTGACCCACACACTGTCTGGTGGCCTTAGTGGAAGGACATTAATCACCTAAACGTGTTCTGATCAGACATGAGGAACGAGTCCTGCAGTTGCTCTCAGTACCACTAGAGATGCCAGTGATCACTATAGTGATTTGTTGCTATTATTTAGAGCTCCACCCGTCAAGAACTCAGGCACTATTAACTATTCAGTTGCTGTCACTGAATCTTATAGCCAGGGCCACTGATTTTGTGGCCGCTGTGTGTTCCATATAATTGTGGATTTGCAGCATATGCCATATAATACTCCATCTGCTGCATAATCTGCAGATGTTAACAAAAAATTGGCTTCTAGCATAAATGGATCAAATGTTACTAAAACGCAGTGGGGCGTGTTGTCGCACAGGGGAAAGGTATTTACAAAGGTTGACTGGTCATCTATATGTTGCTTTGGGTGTTAAATTGGTACTAATGGGATTAAACCTTTGTTCAGACAGTGCTAAAATGTGAAAAAATGGCAAAATATTAAAGTGACACTGTCGCAAAATCAATCAATCAATCAATCAGGTCATTTGTAGAGCGCACTACTCACCCGTAGGGTCTCAAGGCGCTGGGGGGGGGGGGATGCCGTTACTGCTCGAACAGCCAGGTCTTGAGCTTCTTCCTGAAGGAGAGGTGGTCTTGGGTCAGGCGCAGGTCGGTAGGGAGTGAGTTCCAGGTCTTGGCGGCCAGGTAGGAGAAGGACCTTCCTCCTGTTGTCGCTCTTCGGATGCGGGGGACGGCGGCGAGGGCGTGGCTGGTCGATCTGAGGAGGCGCTTGGGAGTGTAGAAGTTGATCCGGTTGTTGAGGTAGCTCGGGCCTTGGTCGTGTAGGGCTTTGTGCGCGTGGGTGAGGAGACGGAAGGTGATTCTCTTGTTGACCGGGAGCCAATGCAGATTTCTCAGGTGTCCGGAGATGTGGCTGCGTCGGGGGATGTCGAGGATGAGTCTGGCCGAGGCGTTCTGGATCCGCTGGAGTCTCTTCTGGAGCTTTGCGGTGGTTCCGGCGTAGAGGGCGTTGCCGTAGTCCAGTCGGCTGGTGACGAGGGCCTGGGTGACCGTCTTCCTCGTCTCGGTGGGGATCCACCAGAAGATCTTACGTAGCATGCGCAGGATGTTGAAGCAAGACGAGGAGACGGCGTTTACTTGTCTGGTCATGGAGAGGGAGGAGTCCAGGATGAAGCCCAGGTTGCCTGCGTGGTCCGTCGGTTTGGGTGCGGTGCCCAGGGTGGGGGGCCACCAGGAGTTGTCCCAGGCGGAGGGCGAGGAGCCCAGGATGAGGACCTCCGTCTTGTCCGAGTTCAGTTTCAGGCGGCTGGTCGTCATCCATTCGGCTACCTCTCTCATCCCTTCGTGCAGGTTGGCTCTGGCGGTGGCGGGGTCGTTGGTCAGGGAGAGGATCAGCTGGGTGTCGTCGGCGTAGGAGATTATGTTGAGGTTGTGTTGGCGTGCGATGGCCGCGAGGGGGCTCATGTAGACGTTGAAGAGGGTGGGGCTCAGTGAGGATCCTTGAGGGACGCCGCAGATGACTTTGGTGGCCTCTGACTTGTACGGTGGTAGGCGGACTCTCTGTGTTCTTCCGTCGAGGAAGGAGGTGATCCATTCCAGTGCCTTGTCCTGGATTCCGATGCTGCCGAGGCGCTGTACTAGGGTGCGGTGGCAGACAGTGTCGAAAGCCGCGGAGAGGTCCAGGAGGATGAGGGCCGCTGTTTCTCCGTTGTCCATCAGAGTTCGTATGTCATCGGTGGCCGCGATGAGGGCGGTCTCGGTGCTGTGGTTCGCTCGGAAGCCAGACTGTGAGGGGTCGAGGGATCCATTCGTCTCGAGGAAGGCGGCCAGCTGTTTGTTGACGGTCTTCTCGATGACTTTGGCCGGGAACGGGAGGAGCGAGATGGGACGGTAGTTCTTGAGGTCGGTGGGGTCTGCTGTGGGTTTCTTGAGAAGAGCGCTGAGTTCGGCGTGCTTCCAGCTCTCCGGGAAGGTGGCGGTGTCGAAGGAGGTGTTGATGATGTCCCGCAGGTGGGGTGCGATGACAGCGTCGGCCTTGTTGAAGACGTGGTGAGGGCAGGGGTCAGTCGGAGATCTGGAATGGATGGAGTTCATTGTGTGGATGGTGTCTTCGGTGCTGATCGGAGTCCAGGTGCGGAGGGTGGTGGTGGGTGGCGTTGTTGCGGTTGTGGCTTGCATTGGTTCGTTGCTGAAGCTGTTGTGTATGTCCGCGATCTTGTTGTGGAAGTAGGACGCGAGGGAGTTGCAGAGGTCTTGCGACGGGGTGATGTCATTGTTTCCGGCGCTGGGGTTGGAGAGCTCTTTCACGATGTTGAAGAGTTCCTTGCAGTTGTGTGCGTTGTTGTTCAGCCGGTCCTTGTATGTATTTTTCTTGGTGGCGCGGATCAGTTGGTGGTGTTTCCGGGTGGCGAGCTTGAGGGTGGTCATGTTGTCCGTAGTTGGTTCCCTTCTCCAGACTTTTTCGAGGGCTCGACAGTTCTTCTTGGAGCTCTTGAGTTCGTCGGTGAACCATGTTCTGCCTGATGGCACATAATTTCCCTTTTATTGCTGCATTATTTAGTCCACCCTCTACATAATTTGGTCCTCCCCTGCCACATAATTCCTGTGGCTCTCGTTATAGCCTTAGCCTGAAAGTGTTGTCACAACTACAGAAACGAAAAGTAACCACATAATGGCCTTGTTGTTAAAGATTCACTGGTGAATCAGAGATACTCTTCACCCTAGAATGCCCTGGGTAACATACTGCCCCTACTACACGATGACTATCTGCCTCTTGTGGGTGGCATTATCTTTTTTTAGTATCTTTATTTTTTTTAAATGTCAGAATTATTACAGCCCTGCCTAGGTGTGTGGCATTGGTGTGCCTTTCAAAACAGCATTAAAACATAGGAAAAGTATGGACACCAAAGGTCCTTTTCAGCCATAAATAAACCCCCTGGGACTATGTCCAAGCCTGGGGCTTTGTTTGGGATGATCTAGTCCAGAACAGTCCTAACCTCAGAATGAGTTACAGGATTGCTGTCAAAATCAGAGTGGTCTAGTGGAGGATAAACTTGCCCAGCACCCACTGGGCCACCGCCATATTTGGAGTTCTTAGCAAAATCAGAAGCAGGAGAGTAGAGCTCAGAAAAATGGGCAACTAATTCCCAATATTATTTTCCAGAGAGGAAATATTCCCCAGACCTCCATTAGTTAAAATATGCCAAAAGGAACAATGGTCTCTTTCCTTAAGTGGATGATTCATGGAGGCCCAGCTATCAATGTCCCAATCTTTCTTAGCACGGGTTACAATGGCCTTGTGAGTTTTTTGAATTCTAATATCAATGGCCTATCCTGGCCCTGATAGTTTCTGGCTGCCCTACATGACTTAATATACCATGATTTTGCACTTTTTCTTCTTATGTAATTTCGACTCCACAAAAAAATAATCCTCAGTGATGTGAACATAGCATTGTGAACTGTAAAAATAGACTGCCATGAACTTGTCGGCCTGGGATTGAGCCAAAGATTGCACAGCCTCAAACCTTGCCATATGCTGTAAACCTCCTTGATTTCAACAGGGGAACCCACAAGTGAGCTCCATTTAAGTCTGCACCTATTATTAGAAAGACTGAGCAGCCCATTAAAGGGTTCAGTGCAGGTACTGACCAGGGCAATCCTTAACGGGCTCAATGTCAAGTCTAGGCCATTGTGGTTACTATCCTGCCGAGAGACAATACTCATGTCAACCAACTTAGGCCAGAGTCTGTGGTCCAGGAGTATGTAATCTATTAAACTAGTGTCGTTTGGGAAATTACATGTATGTATCCCTTCTTTGTCGGAGGGAGCTCTCCCTGTGCATGTTCAGAGGTCTTTATTTAGACACAAACAGAATCCTCCTTAGTGCTGGTACTCAGGGGCTTACATTGGCCATTAAAACCACGCTCAACAAATGTATAGGCGTCAGGGGGAAGGGCTGCCAGGTGAGTGTTCAACAGATCAATAATGTTAGACTCCGACCCACTACCCCCTGGCCTTCGATATACATAATAGACATACTATGTCGTTTTGGGAGAGAATTGCAGGCTAAAACATAGAATGTGGCAATCCCACCTCAACAACAGCAATAGTGCAAGATATGTTAACACCGGTACTCATCCCAACAGAGGGTCGACCTGTCCACTTAGAAGTAGGGGTGGGCGAAGCACTACGCTACGCTCGCGGAGTTTGCGAAGTTTTCGCAACTTCGCACTACGCGAGCTGCACGTAGCACAGTGCGAACATGCGTAGTGCAGCGTAGCGTAGTGCAGCAGTCATTTTTTGCTTGTTCGCGGTCCTGAACATCATGTTCACGACCGCGAGCAAGCAAAATGACATCCCGGCGAGAGATTCTCAACGCGAGGAGGTCAGGTTTCTCATTGTGAGTGGTTGCGCAAGCTCGCGACCGCTCTCAATGAGAAACTACCTGTTCGCGTTGAGAAAGCTGCCGCTCGAGTAATAATCTACTCGAGCAGCAGAAAACTACAGCTCGCACTGTGCAAGATGCCGTTTTCAATGCTTGCACAGTGCCGGATGCTTGTCCGCACTGTGCAATCATTGAAAACGCATCTTGCACAGTGCGAACATGCTACTACGCAGCTCGCGTAGTGCTACGTGAAGTTCGCGTAGTGCGAAGTGCACTTCGCGTAGCTTCGCGTAGCGCTACTTCGCGAACTACGCCCACCCCTACTTAGAAGTGGCAGCCTTAGAGTAATTAACATAACCAGGATAAAAGAAAGGGCATTGACAGCTGTAATGTGCCTTAGTCGCATCCACTTACAACAACAACACTATAATGAGAGCCTTGTTTGCAAGCATGACCTGTGTGCCCGTTCCTGTAAGTGTGCAGTCATTCTGTACATATTTGCCTCCACATAAACTGTCTGTGTATGTGTGTGTGTAAGTATACGTCTGTGCTTGACCGTGTGTTTTTGGTGATGCCTTTCTATGTTATTCTGCCTTTACTAAAAGAACGCCAGCGTTATTAGCTTTGTCAGTGTTTGTTTACGTGCTTTACGAGTAGGTGATGATAAGCTTTAGTGGGGTGATTCAAATGACCAAACTTTAGCCAAAGAAACTTCGAAATGTTTGATTTCTTTCTTCAAAAAGATCTGACAAGCTGGCAAAACACTGAATGTGCGCGTCTTATCTGAAACTACATATTTATATTTTTGGAGCTTAATCAGCTTTTGACATTCTAGCACACATACCCCATTGTTTGACAATAAGGACTGACAGCGGAGTGCACACAGGATATAGCTAAATCAGGATCAACAGAAAACTGCAATTAAGCTGTGTAGTATTCCTAGGACATAACACATGCTTTTGATGTTCCTTTATTTTGCTGCTAAATTAGACCCATGAGTAGACTGACTAATACACTATCCATTTATGACAATGGATTGAACTAATTGAAGCCTGGCTTTTTTGTTTCAGATCTATTTTATTTTTCAGGCGTAAACACATAATACAGGTCCAGTTATACACAGCGTTAAGCCCCCAACCCTATGTAGGGCAAGCCGCGTAATAAGGATCCACATCAAGGAGAAGGTTTGAACACAGCGTTTCGCCTACAACCCCTGAGGGGCTGGCCACGTAATATGGTGCAAAGGGCTATGCCATCTGGGCGTGGTATGAAGCAAGACCTCTGAAAATCTACAACTGTATCGGTCAGGCAACAGGCCCAAAGACAACAGACAGACCTAGACAGGCCCTAGAACCTTAGGAGCAGAAAGAAGAAGAAAAAGGATAAGACAGAGCAGCAAGGGTAAGAGTGGTGTGTGCAGGCGGGGAGGGACCGTATTCCGACACATATGCAGGCTAGGTCCAATTTCAAGGGGGTGACTTAAGCAAGCAAGCAATATGACTATGGGAGTAATCTACCAGGTTGAGGTGGAACAATAGCATTCTCGAAGAGGCGCAGCGTCCTAAGTTTGGCAGGCATGTGGGGCGCACGCTCAACTGCAGAGATATTTAATCAGAGGTTGCCAGACAGCCTTAAAATGAGTATCGCTCGCTTGCAGCATCGCTGTGAAGAGCTCCATAGTGATGACATGCCATAAACACACAAACCAGGCAGCGACTGGGGGGGCTTCAGTTTTTCTCCAGTATAAGGCTATGAGCTGTTTAGCTGCCCCTAGCATATGAAGCGCCAGAATCCAGTCACTCCGGTGAGTGCCTTCAGGCTAGCAGGTTTGATGCCCAGTAGGATCGTGCTCGTGGCCTCAGACAGAGGGAACCCCAGTACCCCTTTAATGTGGCTAAGGACCTCTTTCCAGAACAGGGTCAACGATGAACACGTCCACCAAACATGAATGAAGTCCCCAGATGCAGTCAGACACCTCCAACACAGGGGAGAAGATGTAGGAAACATCTTATGCAAACGCAGGGGCGTATAATACCATTGAGTCAAAAGTTTATAGGCATTCTCCCGCTGCGAGATACTGCAATAGATTTTGGGGATATCCTGCCATAACGGGCACCACTGCGAGGGCGTAATTTCCGCATTGGACGTCGACTGCCATTGCCGTTGGTACGGGTGGGAGGACGTTGCAGGTGGGTGTTGCAGAATCTGGTAAATCCGAGAGATCAGCCCCTTGGATTCATCAAAAGAACAGACCAGCCACTCGAAGGGGGTGAAGGCGCGTGTAGCCGCCTGTTGCATCTCCGTCCCGGACACCCAGTGCCACAGCAGGGCGTATTGTAATCCTGCCTCCGGTGGGACGCGAAACTCCTCTCTACATTGGGCAAAGGTCTTGAGTGCGCCCCCTCATACAGATCACAGATCACCCTGCAGCCCCCTTGCATCCAGAAAGAAAAGGCGCATGTGCGATGGGCTGGTGGGAATAGCAGATTCCCCTCCAGAGGGGTATGCAGAGAGGGGAACGTCGTAAGACCTCTGCGCTCAGCCACCTTATCCCATTTATCCAGAACCGTTCTTGTGTGTACCGCTATGTAGGCACTGCTTGAGCACGCTGCCCGATGAAGCCATGTAAGATCCCAGATGGTTCACCCAGTCACCACCCGGTCCATATGCAGCCACACCTTCTCACTCTCTGTCACCGTCCATTCCACCGTGAAACGAAGGTGCGAGGCCCAATAGTAATCCACGGGGTTGGGACAGGCCAGCCCTCCTCTATCTCGCGGTGACATAAGAAGCTTTTGAGAAAAATGTGGCAGATTCCCGCCCCATATAAAGGCCATAGGTTCGCGTTGGAGGCCTTGTATATGATGCAACGGAATAGGTGTGGGAAGGCATTGCAATAAATATAAAATTTTAGGGAGGATCGACATCTTAATGGTATTGACTCTACCCAACCATGACATTGTCAAGGGCTTCCACCTCCGTAGCTCTTCTCGGACAGCCTTCCTACACTCCCGCCAGTTTACATGCATCCATGTGTCTAGAGAGGGAGTAAACTGGAGGCCGAGGTACCGAATGTGATGGGAGGCATATTGATACGGCGCTAGCTTCTCCAGGAGGGGAATCTCCTCTTTCGGAATGGTGAGATTGAGGGCCCAGGATTCGTGATGATTAACCTTAGGGCCTGAGGCCAGCTCAAAAAGCCACAGCAAAGAATGCAGTGCTGGGAGGGACACCTGGGGGCGCGTTAAAGTGAGGATAAGATCATCCGCAAAGAGTGCCACCTCGTTCTCACGTCCTCCAAGGGTATACCATGTATGTCTGGCGCCTGCCGGATTAGCTCCGCTAGGGCCTCTACTACAAGGGCAAACAACAAGGGTGAGAGGGGACATCCCTGCCTTGTACCCCTATGGATGGAGAAGGGTTCAGTGAGCTGCCCATTAACCCTAATCCTGGCTTGCGGAGCGAGATATGGTGCCATGAACCTAGTAATCATGTTCTGCCCTAGCCCGATCTTTTGCAGAACCGCCCGAAGAAAAGCCCAGTCCACCCGGTCGAATGCCTTTTCCGCGTCTAACGACAGGAGGCAGGACGGTACATTCCAGTGGTGTGCTTTCCCCACTAAGTGTGCAATTCTACGCACATTATCCGCCTCCTGCCGGTTGCAGATGAAGCCAACTTGATCCGGCTCCACTAGTCCCGGCATGTGGGGATCCAGGCGTTTCGCCAGCAGCTTAGTATACATTTTAAGGTCAGTGTTTAACAAGGCTATGGGTCGGTAGGACGCACAAAGCGGGGGGTCCCTCCCCTGGCTTAGGAATGAGCGCTATCTCTGCCATACCCATGGTGGATGACGGTCCATCTGTGTCTGTGAAGGAGATGTACAGCCACAATAGATGGGGCCGAAGTTGTGTTTGGGACATGTGATAGAAGGACAGGGGCAGGCCGTCCGGACCCGGCGTCTTCCCGAGAGGGAGATCCCTTATGGCTGCTGTTAACTCCCCTCTAGGGTCTTTGCATGATGGGGGTGTATTGGCGACCGCGTATATCGATTAAGAACGTCCGCCACCAGATCCAGAGACGGTGTCTCTCCCTTGTATAATACAGTATTATAGCCTCGAAACGCCTCGCATTTATCCCTCTCTGAGGTAGCCCTCGTCCCATCTGGCAGCTGGATATTGGCTATGTGGTCCTTTGCCGCTCACGCCCTCAGTCGCCTCACCAGCAGGCTGCCCACCTTATCCCCCCTCGAAATACTGCTGCTTCAGTGCCAGCAAAGATTTTTCAGCCCTGTTAGTACGCAGGAGTCGAAGCTGTCTCCGAAGGTTAGCAAGCTGCAGCCTAGACGCCAGCAAGGAACGGTCCTGATCCCGGTGTTCGGCTTGCTTTATGTCCTTTCAGAGGCTATCTTCCAGAATTCGAGCCTCACGCGCCCACTCAATCGAGAGAGAGGTAATGTGGCCCCGAATCGTAGCCTTGAAGGCGTCCCACACCACAGGGAAGGGTGTCTCCGGGAGATCGTTACTAGCAAAGTATGAGTCAATGGCAGCCCGTATGCTTTCCACGTCGGCTTAGTCCCGGAGAATACTCGGCGGCAGGCGCCATCACACATCGCGGGTTGGGCAAGCGGGCGGGTCCTGCAGGAGCAGCACAACATGGGCATGACCAGAGAGTGATATATCAGACATAAATGCATCCAGCATGTCTCGTATCAGTGCATGGGAGATAAATAAATAGTCGATAAGGGAATACGAGCGGTGAACATGGGAGTAGTACGAGAAAGCCCACAGCTCGAGTGAGTGATAACGCCACGTGTCCGTTATCTGCGTGCGTAGTGCTGATGGCATAGTCCCCATCCCAATAAATTAGGTTTTGCTGCGGTCCATTCCAGGGTCCCACAAAAGTTAAAAGCTCCCCTCAGTACCAGTGAAGGGTCGCCCTGCGGCACGTGTTCCCTGAGGAATGTCAGGAGATATCTGTCCTGCATCTGGTTGGGTGCATATACATTACACAGTGTAAAGAGGCGCCTTCCAATCCCCACACTTAGTCTAAGAAAGCGCCCGTCCCTGCTCCTGAAGGGGTTAGCTTCCCCCTGCCTGATGCCATTCCTACACAAAATCGCCACACCCGCCGTTTTGATATCCGCTGCAGCCCAAAATTGGAGGGGGTATTTAGGGTGTGCCATGAGCCTCACATCAGCTTGCAAGAGGTGAGTTTCTTTAAAAAATAGGATGTTGGGACTATGCTGAAGAAGATAACGCCACGTTTGCCTCCTTTTTTTGGGAGAAGTTAGGCCCTTGACATTAGGCGTCAAGACTTTCAAGGGGCTAGGTAGAGTCGTAGTCATGATTTAGTCCAAATTAGGCCAGTCCACGGCCCCCCACTCCGCCTCAACAAGAACACACAGACACTGAAAAGCCCATCCATCCCAACCAACACAATGCGCCGCAGCCGCAAGACCCCCCACCCGACACACTCAGAAGGCAAGATGAAACAAGAAAAGGAAACCAGCAAGAAGCAGAAAGATAGAGAGAAAAGAGAGAAACCCAAAAGTGGCCAACAGGGCCATGCAGTCCTGTTCCAGGTACGGGACATCCTACACCCAGATAGTCCCCGGGATGTCACTCCCACAGGAACAGCCAAAGGAGGGCAGTACCCCTTAACCAGTGCACCCAGGACAGGAGCTCCGCCCCCCCAACAGTGCAACCAGGTGCCAACACAATGACTTGACAGGTAACTCAAAAATCCCTCCCAACAGGGGGAAGAAACAACCCCCGATGCCTAAAGTGAACATAATGCGGCTAAATGAGATTCGATCATGGTGTCCTCTTTTTCTGCGCAAGCCCAGCTGTGTTTCCCTCTAGAGACCTAATATGTTCAATAATGTCCTGCTTGGCCTGTGACGCTGTTTGCTCATCAATAGGCGGGGCCCTTCGGCGACCGCACATAGTGGACCAAGCCGGCTAGGCAGTAATCTTCGTTGCGTCAGGGGGCCGCGTGGGGCTGGTCGGCAGTGAGGATGGGAGGTGAAGCAGCTGAGTCGCCTCCCTCTAGGATCGTACCACCCTGCGCTTGGACTCCCACGCAAAGATGAGAGCAAAAGGGTGCCCCCATTGATAAGGAATGTCCAGGCTTCATAACTTGTCTGTGACTGACTTAAAGGCTCGCTGTCGCCGCAGAGTTTTGGGTGCCAAATCCTAAAAGATCTGAATCCTGTGGCCATCATACGTGAGGTCCTGCTTGGCACGAGCCGTCTAGAAGACGGCTTCCTTCTCCACAAAAAAGTGAACTCTAGTGAGGATGTCCTGCAAAACTCATGGTCTCCCAGCTGGCCCCGGCACCCAATGGGCCCGGTCCAGGGTCGGTAGCGAGGTGTCTTCATCTCACCAGACCTCATGCAGAAGTTGAGCCACATATGTTAGGGTGTCTTTCCCCTCTGCCCCTAGAGGAACCCCCCAGGATGCAGAGGTTATTATGATGACTCAGATTCTCCAGATCCTCTTGCTTTAATTGCAGTTCAATATGCTGCTCTTTCAAGGTGGCCAGGCGCTGCCATTTCTGCTTCTCGTCTTCCGTACGGGTATCAAAAGTCTTTTCAAGGCTATCGACTTGGTCACCCATGTGAGAAGTTAGCCTGGCATATGATGTCCACTAGCTCTTGTGGGCACCTTGCACCAGTCTAATCGACCCTTATTGATGGTGGTTGTAAAGTCAACCTTATAGAAAGCTATCCTAGTAGTGGCAAGGACCAGCAGTCATCAGGCTAAGACTTCAGAGAGCGTATTAAGCAAGTTGTTTTATCAATTATAATCCCTTGAGTACCAAACGAAAGGACACCACACAAGGTATATATCAAATATATATGTATTTATTCTAAACACAACCCCTCTGCACTCTTTATGAGGTCAGAGGTAAAAGTACAATACAAGTTACTCAATTACTATACGATAAGTTGCACAGTATACGTTATGCCCTAGGGGCCTCACAAACCATATACTAAAATAGTGGTATAAGAACCACGAGAGAATTAGAAAGCAGGCCTGGGGTGTTAAAAATAGCAATATGTATGTACATAAGCGGCGTTTATTTATGTTCACAGTACCCCTTGGTGTAAACAGAATAGGTACCGCTAAAACTCTGACTGTGTTGTCCCACTAGCATAGACCCATGCACACACGTACACGACAGCCATTTTAGGTATCATGGTCTCTCAGTTTGCGGTCGATCGCCAGCGCCCCTTCCCTGACCCTGCAAGCTTCCCCATGCCCCTGACTGCCCCCTCTCCCACATGCGCGAGTCATGAGCTCTCCCCTCCCGCATGACTCTGTCCCTAAAGAATCGCACCCCGCGCCTGACCAACACCTCCTGTCCCTCCATGAATACCCCTCCTTCTGATGACCTCTTCCTCTGAGCCTGAATGATTGCACGAACCACTGGTCATCCCTTAGCCTGAGGATACAGTTTATTGCCCATTTCTGTATGCACTCGCCTCTCCTGAAAGAGGCCACTATTGATCATGGCCACCCCACCCCCTAAGACTCGATCAGGCACACACATTCCAATGGAATCAGCAGAACACTCAGCTGCGTGATGACCCCCTCCCAATCATATGAGGGGAAAGGGGCCCCTACTGTTGTCATGTGTTGGAAGGGGCCGGAACTGGGGGGGGGGGGTGCCGGTGATGTCGTTCTCATGCTCTACAATGTCCTTGCTGTACTGAAAGACGGTCACATGTCTAAAACCAGTGTATAAAAGACGAAGCCTCAGAGAAACTTGTTAGAGCACCTCCCGAAGACACCATGCGAGTGTCCCAAAGGACATGCTCTCCTCATGAGTAATAAACCCTTTTCCTTGTCTTCCTACTTCCAGTGCCCGTCTCTTTATTTGGTAACTACTCAAGAAGGAAACAAAGAGTCGCCCTGCACCAGCAGCCTGGGCATCGGGTGCGATCGGTGCTGACCCTCTTTTTACAATTGGCGCCCCAAACGCGGGGCCCATCAGCGACATAGGGTCCGGTAAGAGAGGTCCAGACGATGGGGAGAACATCTAAATGATTGGAGTATACCTGCCTTGAGAGGGCCCTCGTCCGGCTGCCGATTGAATGAGCGTCACCGATTCCGAACGGACCTCTCTCGAGTGACCTATTGTCCTGACTGGAATCCCACAGGAATGCTGCGGTAAAAACATGGCGAAAGAGAACGATCGGGCGCTGGAAAAAGGAAGGCGAAGAAACTGCCCACATGGTCCGGTCCGGGTAAGGTCGTAACACACGACAAATTGCGAAATTGATTGATTGATTGATTGTTTGAAAATACTAGTATTGCCTATTGATTGCTTCTGGGAGATTCTCTATTTGCAAACAAACACAGAGTCGCCAGACTCTGTTTAGTCTTTGCAGATAGTGAAGGGTAGGCAACGCAAAACTTTAACACGTCGTGCCTATTTTTTTCTCCCCATTGATTGATTGATTGAATCGAGCATTGAATTGTTCGAAGTTGGTTCTCTTAGGAATCTTCTCTGCCTGCAAACGGGGAAGAATAGGAATATTCTCTCTCCCTTTGCAGAGAGCGAAGGGTGGGTAACGCAAACCTTTAACACGTCGTACCTATTTCGTTCCTCATTGATTGATTGTTTGCCTGAACATTGACTGTTTGGGAATTGGTTCTTTTTGGAGGTATTCTCTATTTCGCAAACAAGCACAGAAGTCGCCATACTCTAGTCTTTGCAAATAGTGAAGGGTAGGTAATGCGGACCTTTGTCCCCCGTTGTAAATCTGTCATGCCTATCTACTCCCCACTGACTGATACGCCAGTTTCACCCGGACCATTTACTAGAGGAAGATCATCTGGCCCGACCAGAGAGCACCCCTAGTGAAAAGGACATATGAGATAATAAAGTGATCACTGTAACCTGTTAACAGAAAACTTTAGCATGAAACCACCTGGAAAGAAAAGAATAGGAAAGCGAAAATCAGTAGGCCACTGATGAACATGAACTTTTTAATAAATAACAAACAAAGAAACAATAACAATATATAATGATAAAACTTATTAATGCCCTAGAAACAAGAAAACGTTAGAAATAAGAACGGTAAACTGGGGAAAATACAAGTCAGCAGAACATCCGCCCCATTCTGGAAACTTCCAAAGTGCAACAAGTTTACGGCTACGCCCAGCCGGAAACAACACATATAGGGCGGGTCCTGCTGCCAACAGTCGGCCAGGAGATCGTAACGTAGGGTGTAGCCGGAGGAGAGGCCGAGGCCAGCGGGACCCAGCCAGGGGATTGCCTTGACAACACCGGAGAGTTGCAGGGGGGGGAATGTCTTCGACCCTCCCCTCTCTCTCCCAGTCCGGCCGCGGTGGCCCTTGAGAGTTGCAGGTAGTCCCGCCACATGCTCTTCCGGTCCGGCCACCAACGGCCGGGGGCTGGGGCCGATGGATCCGGCTGCAGCCGATGAGCCAAGGAACCCGTTTATGGGGCCAGAGCAAGGGGCGTCCGGCCGACATCCACCGGAAGCCCGGCCCAAAGACGGACGGGACATTTTTTCCTTTTCTCCTTCGTAATGGCAGCGACAACACGCCAGGCGACACTTCTTTCTTTTTTCTTCCGTAATGGCAGCAACAACACGCCAGGCGCCACTTCTTTCTTTTATAATGGCTGCGACAACACTGGGGGGGATGTCTTGCACATGCCTCCGACCCCCCCGTCCTCATCGCCTGGTCCGGCCATAACAAATGTCAAGCAAGACGCCGTGGGGTGCATTGGGAGGGAGAGACGGTGCGAACAGGCCTCTCCCGCCTCCTCAGGTGGAGGCTTCCCAACTGCACCCTCAACGTTCCAGGCGCCCGGAAAAGGGTTCTTCCACTGTGGCGATGCTGCGGCGCCTCGCCCGGCAGGGTGGAGCCCGTCCGCTCACTTTACCCTGCGATCGCCGGTGGCTGCCGAACTCTCAAAATGGCGGTCGACCTGGCAAGAGCGGGCCCAGCATGAAGGAATGGCCCGGTCACTTACTGACTCCACCGTCATAGTTCTCCACAACCTTGAAGATTCTAGAGGAGCCGCGGGAGTCCCCGACTCCCGCAAATACCCCCGATGGGGAGTGACTGCCATGATTGCCCACGGAACGATGGAAATGTAGCCGCAGGACGTCGGCGCTCCCATGCTGGCGCCAGCCTCAGTTTGAATGACTAGAATCCTGCAGACCACAGTCGGATCAGTTCCGGTGAAAGCATAGTATGACCCGGTAGGAACATTGTTGCCTCCCTCCCCTTTTTGACTAATGGTTCGAACCACCGATCCATTCTTTTGCCCTTTAACGGAACTTTTGGACTGCCAAAGGAAGCTCTGGGTCAACCACGAGTTAATAGACATTTAGACTATGCCTGGTTCTGCCTGACTGCACTCAAAATGGCGCCGATGCAAATGAAACTTTCAACTCCTTGTTGTACCCCGATTGTTCGGCCCTGGTGTCATGAGTTATGTATGGAGGGTTTTTATTTTTTTTAACCGCATGAATTGATATAGGATGTGCACTGATTACGTGTTCGGATAATGAAGGGATTCAAGATGTGTACTGTCAGTTCGGGAAATGAATTGATATGGGATGCGTACTGGTTATAGGTTCGGACGATGAATTGATATTGGATGGGTACTGATTATGTGTTCAGACGGTAAATTGACATCAGATGGGTATGGATTGAACATTCGAACAATGATTTGTTGTTTGAATTTTGCACATCATGATTACTGAAAGTTGGAAGCCCAACACTTACGACACTCGCTCACACTGAAGTCTCGATATGATTTTATTGCGCTTTTCGCACCTTTTATGTGAAATAAACGTCCACCGACTCCGCTCTAGCCTGCTCCGTGGCCGGTCCACGGGGTTGTAGGCCCGTATTTATGCATCGACATTCTTATTAAAGATTTTTTGAGAAAGCAACTATAAGTGTCCGTGTAAATTGATAAAGTCTTGAATGAATAACCCCTATTTTTCGATATAACTGAAATGTAGATGGAATGACCAAGCTCGATTACATAAAGGGTTGAAAAGGTATAACCCGTAGAAATATTGCAAATATGAAGGGTCGAATTTTAGTTGTGTATTTTTCCTTTTTATACAGCCAAAGGCAACCGCTGAAGATCCAGGTATTTAGCCCACACTTTATATGCTACCTGTATAAGAAAAATCACACTAGCGGTCCACCTGGGCTTAAACGCCCCGTTTGGCAGTGACTGCATCCTGTGGAAATAGGCCGAGTACGCAGTAAGTCAAAACCTTTCTGGGTTTATGCGCGCGAGTGCATATCAATGTAGCATGCTCTCCCCTCCCTTCTTTTCCCTCTCTCTGCAGGTCACCTCGGAAATGCCGACGAAAATGGTGATCCAGCGGACGAAGAGACGGGAAAAAGAGTCTGATTATAGTACCTGACCGCGACAAACCCCGAATAAAACACACAAAAAAAAAGAAGAATAATGTACACGCATGATTAAGCATTCTTACGTTTTAAACTAAGTAGGGAAAAGTTTAGGGTATTTTGAGGTAGGGGTTACACAAGTATCCCCCGCCGAGAGGACTAGGGATATTGCCAATATTTGAAAACCTACTACCGCCTTTTTCGCATCCACATAGGCATATAACTAAAAGCTGCCCCCTTGCTCTCCAATTGACACCAACTTTTGTCTCAGCCTGGAAACGCACTTGCTAAAAATGACTCGGATAAACCACCGTGAGCATTAGCCCGACCAGGTTAGTACGTGACCAATTGCCAACGGCGTGAGTGTGTACAAAGAAAGCCACTAGTGAAGACAGCGAACGATAAAAGAGAAGAACAAAAGGTAAAAAGAGCTTAGGATGTTAAGAGGCGCACAAACGTACAGGAAAAGATAATTTTGGCCAATAACTGTTTTATGTCTTGTCTTGGATCTTTGTGTGTGATACATGTGCTGTCTCCCCCGTCTGAATTTGTGTGTACATGATGCATGAATATACGTCATCCCTCTGCCTGTGTTTTTGTGTTACTTAACCCTTGTTGTTCTGTGTTGTGCGCGCACTGAACGGCCCATTATTGTACACGTCTCTCTCTCTCTCTCTCTCTCTCTCTCTCTATGTCATACGTGTACTGAATGGACCATTTAGGGTGCGCTCGCTCACTCTCTCTCTCTCTCGCTCGCTCTCTCGCTCTCTCTCTCTCTCTCTCTCTCTCTCTCTCTCTCTCTCTCTCTCTCACTCTCTCTCTCTCTCTCTCTAAAGCCCCCCCCTACGCCAGGACATTGTGCCCCTCCGGCACAAAACATAATTGGGTTCCCTCGAACGCAAAGGTGTTCAGCAAAATTGACCAAACCCAAAACGATTGAGACTTGCCATATTATTACCTCTCCCTTCTGCAAACAATAGAACCCGAGTTGGAAATGAAGGAAAGGACGGGTAAGACGACGGATGTCCCCTAATCTGGCCTTTTATAAGGGAACTATAGCGTCAATGGTCTTCTGTCTCTCAGCTCGTTAGAAAATGCGATCCCCAATGCCTCGATTGCCCCACCCCCTTGCACCTAAGCATGGATGTCCAGAGTACCCCACTTCTCCCGATCGACCCCAGCTCCCTGTCCAAACGTCCCCATTCCCCCGATTAACCCCAGCTTCATGTCATCTACCCTCGAAAGCGAAATTAATGACTCCGATTAACGTTCACTCCCCAAGAAGGGCATGTCTTACGTCCACCCCCTTTCTTCATGACGATAACGCCCCACATACAAGAGTTAGCCAACCCCGAAGGGAAATGTAAGATTGTCGATACTTGGGTTACAGGGAAGAACGAGTCTCTACATAAGGACTCGACTTGGAATTGTCTATAATGTTGCACTGTGTGTAAAGGTCCAATTTCTCTCCACGAACGCCACGAATGAGCACTGTACATTGATGAATTCCATGAGCAATGCACTCCTACAGTCTCCATAAATAACGACCTCTGACTGTGACCGATGAACTTATCCCCCACCTACACAGGATTGGGGACGGAATTAAGATGTATAAATGTCTTCTCCTGCCAGTTGTTCTAAAAACTTGTTTTCTACTCATTTAAAGATATAATAACCGGAGGATAGGAGCTGGACGCGACGCACAGCCTGGCCACAGATCATGAAGCACACGTGACCGCAACCAAAGGTGGAGCCGCAGAGCAACGAGACGCGGGACGAGGCACAACTCTCAATCTCGGCAGATGAAAGAATGAAGGGCTGTCTTGAAGCCCTCGACTTGCTGACCCACTTGTGCCTGAAAGTCCCCGCCCCCTTTTTCGAGTCCGACTGTTGGGCTTGCTTGCTCATCATCCTTTGCTCCCTTGGTCCCTTGGTGTGTTCGAAGATCTGGCCCCACTCCGCCCTCTCTTCCCTCGGTTATTCAACAAACTTTTTCATATAAACTTTGACTATGGACTGGGATTTTGCCACGGAAAAACAGAAAGACACGCAAGTGCCCAGCATGAGGCACCCCTAAGAAAATGAGTTAGGAAACAGGACTGTGATCTAACAGCAGAGGACTGATCGCACCCTGCAACGCGTAGGGATGATTCCGAGCTGGATTTATAGCTCCACCGCCGGTGCTCAAAAGCGCCAACGAAAAGAAAAACGGACTAACAGAGTCTACCAGTGGTGGCTCGTCGTTGAAAAAGACATTTTCGCTAAAGACCCCCCCTTCCAGAACTTTCTACTCACCCCTTGACTAGTTGTTTACATCGAATTGCATTTCTCCCTCAATTTTATTGCTTACAAAAATGTTTCATCGATCACTCAAGCCCAAAGGTCACATACGGCACTTTTTACTGTATATTGATGTCGTCGAAGAAAAAGTCCCTTTAAACCGTGACTAAATATTATGCCCATCTTCAGGCTTGTATTTAGAACTCAACAAATGTAAAGTAACATGTATTATATTTTGCCTATCACATCGACTGTGTAGAAATTGAACGTGCTTATGTAAAAAGTGGCGACTGTTAAAAATAGCAATATGTATGTACATAAGCGGCGTTCATTTATGTTCACAGTACCCCTTGGTGTAAACAGAATAGGTACCGCTAAAACTCTGACTGTGTGGTCCCACTAGCATAGACCCATGCACACACGTACACGACAGCCATTTTAGGTATCATGGTCTCTCAGTTTGCGGTCGATCGCCAGCGCCCCTTCCCTGACCCTGCAAGCTTCCCCATGCCCCTGACTGCCCCCTCTCCCACATGCGCGAGTCATGAGCTCTCCCCTCCCGCATGACTCTGTCCCTAAAGAATCGCACCCCGCGCCTGACCAACACCTCCTGTCCCTCCATGAATACCCCTCCTTCTGATGACCTCTTCCTCTGAGCCTGAATGATTGCACGAACCACTGGTCATCCCTTAGCCTGAGGATACAGTTTAATGCCCATTTCTGTATGCACTCGCCTCTCCTGAAAGAGGCCACTATTGATCATGGCCACCCCACCCCCTAAGACTCGATCAGGCACACACATTCCAATGGAATCAGCAGAACACTAAGCTGCGTGATGACCCCCTCCCAATCATATGAGGGGAAAGGGGCCCCTACTGTTGTCATGTGTTGGAAGGGGCCGGAACTGGGGGTGGGGGGTGCCGGTGATGTCGTTCTCATGCTCTACAATGTCCTTGCTGTACTAAAAGACGGTCACATGTCTAAAACCAGTGTATAAAAGACGAAGCCTCAGAGAAACTTGTTAGAGCACCTCCCGAAGACACCATGCGAGTGTCCCAAAGGACATGCTCTCCTCATGAGTAATAAACCTTTTTCCTTGTCTTCCTACTTCCAGTGCCCGTCTCTTTATTTGGTAACTACTCAAGAAGGAAACAAAGAGTCGCCCTGCACCAGCAGCCTGGGCATCGGGTGCGATCGGTGCTGACCCTCTTTTTACAGGGGCCTATGGAATCGCTGGGGCTACTCTAAACAACCAAAGGTTAGGAAGCAGGAGGCCCACGGGAGACGCGTGCAGTGTCTAAACACAGCCGCAGGTTACCCTTTGACTTTCTATGGGAAATAAAGAAGTTAGACATTTACAATTTAAGGACACTTCCGGATGGACTACGATGGAACCATTTTAAACTAGGATACTTCGAGAGTCAAGACCCATGGGAGCATCGGAGTACTTGTGTTACCTCACCCAAGGAAGCCGGGTGCATAGGTGTCTTTTCGTGTCGGGTTTCGTCGTCGTTTTCAATGGAGAGCTGCAAAGAAGTGCTGCAGGCGACCAGAGGAAAAGTGTCCGGGTGGATTCAAGGGTGGATCAAAGATCTGTAGAACCTGAAAGCAGAAGGGACAGAGTTTGGGTCACTTGCCAGTGATCAGGGCGGCGATAGAAAGATGCCACCAGATGTCGGGTGATTTCAGGTGAAGATGTGAAGTTTGTCTCTTCAGCCACGAGGACCAGGAGGTGTCGATGACAACCAGGAGCTGGATTCAAGCTGTCCCACAAAGGATCTAGTAGACTGTGGTGTCGGTATCCGGACTGGACCCAACAAGCCTTGGCAAACGCAACCCTTGCAGGATGTCAAGATTGGCTTTGGTGTAGACCAGCAAGGTCTGAGGAACTTCTCCTTTGTAGGGAAGTTGCAGCAAGCCTGTAGCAACCAGGAAAACAAGTTAGATTCAAAAGAAAGTCTTTGCGAGGCTCACTAGCCAATGGACTAGGAACTGAAAAGATGCGTCAAGCTGAAATGCAAAAGCGGGGCCCACGGGTCAGTCGTGGAGTTGGGGCCTCTGAGCATCAGAGCAAATGGTGCCCAGGTCTGGGGCTTCAAGCACCCCAATGCAGACTTTGAGTTACCTCATGAAGTTAGTGCAGCATGCAAAATGCAGGATGTCAAGGAATCCCACATCTCTTGTGTCTGCCACGGGTCTCAGCTTTGCTGTGAACAAAGGTCGGGTCAGAGATGTCTGGAAGTCTACGTCCTGTGTTGCAGATTCTTTGGGATCCAGGGGGAGCCTAAAAAATGCAGACTGGCAAAGTTGCTGTTGGTGCCTGTTTAAATATGGTGGTCACTCCTTCACCACAAGGGACATGTCTACCATCTTCCATTTGAAATGAATGGAATGTCGAAGGTCCAGGATTTATGTTTCAAAGTTTTGTCCAGGGTAATCTAAAGTCCTAGTGACTGGGTTCCTATACTTATGCTAAGTTTAGGGGCTGGACTACCCTTATGGTCCCTCCTATGCGTGGACCTGGGAAGGGGGTGGTTTCACCCCTTTCCCTTTGTCCAATTTTGCGCCAGAGCTGGGGAAGAGTGCCCTAGCAACCAGTTTGAACTGGGAAATGCATGGAGCACCTAGTGTGCCCCAGGCAGTGTCTGGAAAGCATTCACTGAATGCAGCCCACCATGCCCCAATACACAAAAGCCTGTCTGGGGAGGTGCCAGCACCTCCTTGGACAGGAAAACTATTGTCCAGGCCTCCCTGCCGGAGTTTCGTCCAGAAACAGGAGGTCAGACTCGTGTCTGTGGCAGCAGCATCCATCTTGTGATGCTGAGGCTTTGTTTAACTTTAACCAGTTAAACCAGTAACTACATGTCTTCTCCCTCTAGAAGGGTGGAATGCTACCCCCGCCGCAAGGACTGGCGGGGGGGGGGTAGTATTCCAAAGTATTTGACACATTACACAACATGTTTTGATAAAGCCAAACTAAAGTTAGCATTAACCGCGAGGATTATAATGCACTTAAGAGTATATGGTATGGCTATATCATAGAACAGCTATAAGGAGATGGTTCTGAAAGCTGCAGAGGGGCTCAGCTCATGCTAGGGAACCCTCTCACATAAAACCAAGCACACTGCCTCCAGGATTGTCAAGGCCTACCATAGAAGTGACTTATAGGTGTATATGTGTCTATATGTATATATAGATATACTATATCTAAGTTAGGGGTGATTACACCACCTTACCCAGGCTGTGTGAACAGACCTGTGGTGTCAGTTTGGAAGGCAAACCAGGGGTGGCACAATACATGCTGCAGCCCCTGGTAGGCCTAGGTTGCACCTATGCCCTGGTTACCTATGGTACACTATACAGGGGCTCACAAGGGTGACCCAGTAACCAAGCTGGTATGCACCTAAAGTACATGTATCGATTTAGAGAGAGAACAGCTGGGCTTTGGGCCTGATTAGTGGGTCCCCAGCCACACTAAAGTCGAAAAACCAGAGAATCACAGCAAAAAGTGGGGGTAACCATAGGAAGCAGACCCTGCTCTCCTACAACCCAGATCCGTCACTTCTTTTCTCAGCTCCTTAACGCAAGAGTGCACTTCAGTGCGCAGGGAGCCAATTTCCATTTTGAGCTGCGACATGAAGGAAGTCATACACGCTTGCGTGACCGGTGGGGAGTCCTCTCCCGGCAGAGGACCCGACTCGATCGGAGCAAGTGTACTCGTCTTGCCCCACATGGCTACCACAGAGTTGTCTCTGGGAATCGCCCCTGGGGTGTCCCTGCTCTCTTTAGAGCATGTCATCATTAGGCGGGAAAGTCTCCACAGCGGGGCAACCGTCTAGAGCAGCAGAGGTCCTACGCAGCGTTCTGAAGGTCAGGCGTCACATAAAAGGGCTTGCGCTATCAACCGTAGGGTCCCCCAGCCAATCAAATCTGTACCAGCCGTAGGCTGCAGCCGCTAAGCAGGAGCAACCAGGGAACACCACCAGGCCAGCAGCCCCCCGCTTTGGAGAGACGCAAGCGGGCGCACCGGGAGCCCTCGCCTCCCTCCGTTAGCCCCTCAGCCCCAGGTCCGGCCACTACGCACTCGGAGGGTCTTTTCTTAGAGCCGCAACAGCAGGGTATGCCTCCAGCCAGGACCGAAGTGCGAACTCGTCAGGGGTCCCGCAGTGCACTTCAAGCCGAGGGGCTGTGGAAAAGTAAATTCTGCCATGTTCTGTGTCCCTACGTGTCATCCATCATATGTTATGTGTGCATGATTAAATATGCATATGCATTCCCCATGTTCGATTCAAGACGCAATTATAGTTGTGTCCACCTCTAGTATGCCAGTTTCCAGTTCTCGTGAATACTACGAATATCAGGCCTATGTAAAGTTACGTTGCCATGTTTCTCAGTATGCACGTTATTCCATTATAAAGTCCCCGTCTCTAGGCCTCAAAAGGGCCTGGACACCAGATTCAGCTCCTGTCTCCTGAAACCTCGCTGAGGAGCGATACAGCCCCCACCTGTATCCTCGACCCTTCACTTACTTCCTGCCTCACAGTGCCCGGTTCAGGCTGGCTCTGCCTCTGAGTCTGCCAAAAGTATGTTATAGTTCCAGTTATCAGTTCAGTCCTCCTTCTCTGCATTCCTAAGCTACTGAACCGCATCAATAGTTTCCGTCATTGTCTAGCCTTCACGTCTCCACGTTAGAGAAATACTGCATTTAATGGTCATTTCATATTCTTCATCACGTACTACATGTAGAATAATGCATGGTCCAGTCTTAGAATCAAGTTAGCCTTTCCCCTCCTGACTTCTAGTTTATATCAACATGTTCTCTAAACATCAGATACTAGATACTGTTTAGGTACATGTCGCCCTGACTCTCCAGACTTCAGTCTCTGCTCCTAGCACAGAGTTCGAAGCCCCCAGCTTCTCCTAGTAACACGTCATTGCCAGTTTGCGCGCACCATCAGGTTAGAGGTCCCGGCTCCTTAGGTAGCCCCCTCCATGGTTTCCGCCCCATTCATGACATATTCTGTTACGTTTGCATCACATGTCTATGTATACGCCCTGTTACACCTCTTTTTACCCTTATCTTTCGCGACTGCTACGCGTCACGCCTTTTGCTCCACCCACTGCTACGCCTATTGCAATGTAATGCTATGTGTTTGCGTTATGTATATATGCTCATGCACTGTTATTAAAAGGTTATTCCCTTGTCCCGATCCTGACCCCGGCAGCGCTGCTGGGCCCTGCCATCCTATTCCTATGCAGGTTGTCCTGTTCCTGTCCTTTATGCTGTAATAAACCTGCGAAACTCCTACTACCTCGAATTTTGACTCTTATTTATTGAGCTATCTGTTATTCATTTATACATTCAAAAATAGGGTATTATTTATTTATTTACCACATAATGGCGCCCGAATAGGGACATGCCCTTTCCCCACGCGTTGGTGAAGCCACGCCGACCCCCTGACCCTCTGCAGTCGTGACGGAACTCTTCTGCGCACCGGCAGATATTTCTGCTTCAAGTATCCCTCAGGCCCACGGAGGAGACGGAGGAGGCGGTCCAGCATCCAAACGAGACGGTGGAGGAACGCGGCGAGTCCCGACCAGAGCCCAAGCCGAGAGTCCAAGGTCCGAGGTATCCGGAGGCCCACCCGTAACTGAAGTCCGAAGTTCGTCGTCCGTCGTCGTAGCAGTCCAGTCCAGTCCGAGGCCTTCCGTTCTTGCTGCCCGGTGAGTACCGTTACTGGGGTAGTATCTAGACAGGGTCAATTTAATTGACTCTGGTCCGTGGGTTGGTGGTACACAGACCCACAAACGAAGTGTCCACTTCGGTGGATGCGGGTCCTGACGTGTCTCTTTATGAGACCGGTAAGTTTCGTACTGTTTCAGCAGTGCATCTAGTTCCTGTTCTAGTCAGTTCTGTTCTCGAGAAAATTCATGTATTCTGTGTTCCGTATTCCAGGTAGTATTCTGTTCGAACTGTTATTTTTAAATGTTCTTCATGTATTTTAATGTCGTGGTATGAATGGGGAATAAGTATCGTGTTTATTGTGTATTGTATTGTGTCTAGATTATAGTTCAGTCATGCCGCTCTTTTCGAAATTACGTCAGTTAAAAACCAGAAAGGGTCTGCTGGAAGCAGCAGTTCCAGTTCCGCCTAGGGACAGTCCAGGTCATTTTATGTATCAGAAGCATGGCATAAGCGCCGTACTGTATCTAGATTTATGGGTA
The DNA here is from genome assembly GCF_964261635.1 of Lissotriton helveticus. Taxonomy (NCBI): domain Eukaryota; kingdom Metazoa; phylum Chordata; class Amphibia; order Caudata; family Salamandridae; genus Lissotriton; species Lissotriton helveticus. The sequence goes on along the minus strand of NC_136067.1, from coordinate 1,481,269,586 downwards.
GAGTATACCAAACAGTTAGAAGAAAAGTATAGATGGCCCGTATCGGGTACATGGGATGCCGAATGCATCATGCGAGTAGAAGAAGCATTATGGAAAAAGAAAGCCAGACAGTCACAGAAAGATGCCATCGAGTTATGGCGCAAAGAAGCTCATAAAAGAACTGAAAAGGAAATCAGAAAGTCAGAATTAAGTAGAGAATCCTTAGAACGAGCACAAGAAAAAGAACTAATCGAGATAGGTGAACAAGTCAAAGCCGAACAGTCAGACAGACAGAGGCATGCCCTTATTAGGGGTATGTATCCTCTCCTTGCCGAGGGCTTGCCAAAAGCGACCCCAGAGGCATCCAGTAATTTCCCGCCACCATTAGTTCCGACCAAGCTACGTCACGAACAGACCGCAGCTGATATTTTTATTTCGTCCTATTTGGACGACACAGTCCCAGAATATGCAAATCCTGTTCGCGCTCCGCCAGTCCCTGTAAATCAGGCACTTCCCGCTCCTCCAGACACCGGAGTACCTGCTACGGTCCCCCCGGTCCAGCCCGCCATACAAGTCCAGCCTGCATTTCCATTTCCCACTCTGCCAGGACGAAGAGCCTCAGTAGACGACTCTAGTTTAGGGGCCGCAGGGGGAGGTACTCCTCAAACCCCGCCGCCACACAAGCGTTTAACGACAGCCGAATTACATGCACAAGCGTCACAGCGTACGCCCAGACATCAGACTGTAGCAGAAATAAGAAAATCCCTTGCCGAATGCGGCTATGATCCAGTCCCAGGCGAGGATAATATGGTTTTATATTCATTCCGCGTAAGAAAGGTGGCCGAGTATCTAGTCACCTTACCGAATATGAAAGAAGATCTAGACAGAATATATCGTTTCATCCGTACAGGGGATGATCCAGAAAGCATTAGCGAGGCCATGTCTCAAAGGAAAGCCGAGATCCAGCTCATGATATTAAAGTTTCTGATTAACTGTCTAATAAGAGAACAAGATTACCCGTCTAAAGATCCGGCCGAAATGAAAATCCTGACAAGGTGGAGTGATAATATAGCCGAGGGTAAGCACAAGACCGTCGGTGCTATGGAGAGTATGTACAAGAAAATCCGTAAAGAAATAATAAAATTACACGAACAGCGTAAAGCAGCACAAGTAAGCGAGAAAGAAAGTAACTCTGATCCTGAAGAGTTAGACGACGAGAATTCTGACAGAATAGCGTATGTAGGAAAATCTAGATTTCCAGATCGCCATTTACGCCTAGAACACAAGTCTATTTTTCATTCTCCAGCACCAGAACAAGGTTCACTAGAACAAGTGTTTCAAGCTACCGATCACATTTTGAAATCACGAATCGGTTACAGTGCTATGCATGAACAAGAACTAGCCCGATCAGCAGTCCGATGGATTACTGATTCTACCACTTTTCCAGACGAAATAGTGGCACAAATGTTTCTGAAAATGCCCCCAGCCGAGCAACGACTGGCGGGTATGTATATGATTCAGCACCTCATTACATTGTATGAGGGTCAGCACTCTGATCCAGGCCCGTTACATGATGTCCTGAACGAGTTACTCCAGTATAGATGGAAAGGTCTAGGTACCGATTTAATTAGTGTCATTCTAGAACAGCGTCACAAATATAGAACGTTTCTGAACCCGCATTTTGTTCATGTCTCACCCCCAGAAAGTAAACCATTTTACATGGAGAGACAGAATCCGTTACGAGAAGTCCACCCAGTTAGAGGAACGGGTGGCGAAATGCAGCGAGTGTTTGTATACACTCCGATCACAAAGATGGAACTCCTCGAGATGAAGAAATTAATTCCCTGTCATGATAAAGATCCAGCAGGGTTCCATAGAGAATTAAAAGACATGCTCCGTATGGGAGAATACACGTATCCAGATATAATTAAAATGTTAAAGGTTCTGCTGCCCGCAGGGGTGTATGAAAAGCTCAAGGAAAAAGAATGGGAGGTGGGAGAGAAAAAGATCGATTGGGCAGTTCTAGAAGCTGAAGATAAGGCACGAGTACCAGGTACCGGTCTCGGGGATAAATGTAAAGAATTACCGGAATTATTAATACAAGTTTTACCCAGATTATTGACAACTAGAAAAGAAGACTGGGATGCAATCTCAGCCTGTAAACAGAAGCAAGATGAGGATATTAGTGATTTTTATTCTAGATTTGAGAAATGTTTTAGCATCAACAGTGGCCTCCAGACGAGTAGTGAGTCATACCCTCACCTTTTTGTTACTAAATTAGTCGAGAATTCAAGTCCACAAATTAAAAATCGAGTTTTGAAAGTCGAAAGTACCTGGCAAGCTAATACCCCGTCCCAGATGTTGCAGATGCTTCAATACCACCAGAATAGAATCAGAGAAGAACAAGAACACGAAAGAAAACGTATGAAAGACACGAAGATGAAAGTACTAGTTGCACAATCTGTTCCTCAAGACAGTCAGAAGAGGGGTCCAAATCAAGCCAGTCATCCTGCAGCTCCCGTTAAAGGGAACTGCAATTATTGTAAACAGCCAGGTCATTTTATAAATGAGTGTGCAGTTCTGAAACACAACATAGCTACTGGTAAGACTAAAGAAAGACCACGTCCGCCTAGACAAGAACAAGTTTCACAGATTCCTCAGCCACAGAATGCACAACAGACAGTTACAACACCGCAGCCTATTGCTGCAACACAGCACGTCACACAGCAGATGTACCAGTATGCACAGTCTGAGTATCCTGAGTACCAGCAGTATTCATGAAACAGCCTAGAGAGGGAGGTAGGCTTGCCTCTCATCGAGATACCTGTAGATCAAGAAGGTCCCTATGTTCACAGTCAAGTATTAGGGAAAGACAGAAAGTTTTTGATTGATACAGGGGCAAGTAGGACCACAATTAGTCACGCCGAAGTTCCAGGGGCTCCGCTCTCAGGCTCAAGAAATGTTTCCCTTGGATTTTCAGGAAAACCTATCGTAAATGAGATTTCAAAGCCAGTTTCTCTAGAAGTAGGTCCATTGTCCCGCACTACTGATCTGTTACTTACTAAGTCATGTCCAGAAAATCTATTAGGCATTAAAACACTGAAAGAGTTAGGTGCAGTTATATGCTGTTCCCCAGAGGGAATACGATTGTTCCTACGTGACTTTAAGGGTCACTATGTATTACGAGATTTTGATTCAAGACTGTCTAATGTTCCACAGCATCTATGGGCGCAAGGTCCAACTGATGTTGGTTATATGCAAATCACACCCTATCGTGTGACTCTCAAGCCAGGTGTAGTGTTACCACGAATCAGACAGTACAGATTGCCACCTGAGGCTGTAGCAGCCTTATCCAAAATTATTGACGAGCTCATGGCTCAAGGAGTGGTTGTAGAAACTGACTCCAACGTATGCAATTCTCCGATCATTCCAGTCATCAAACGTACTGATCCAAATGCACCCCCAGTATATCGATTAGTGATTGACCTACGAGAACTTAATAAATGTATTATTCCGCAGTACCCAGTTGTTCCAGATATCTCTTCCCTATTAACAGCCATTGATTCCGAAGCCACGTTCTTTACTGTAATCGACCTCAAGAACGCGTTTTTCAGTGTCCCTATTCATCCAGACAGCCAGTTCCTTTTCGGATTTTGTTTAAATGGAAGGAGCTATATGTTTACACGAGCTCCTCAAGGTTTCACAGAAAGTCCTAGTATTTACAGTCAAGCACTTAAAAGACAACTAGACAACATTCACATGCCAACTGACACTGCCCTGCTCCAGTATGTCGATGATCTCCTGATCACAGCCCGTTCTGAACGTGCTTGCGAGCGAGCATCCCTTACAGTCTTGTATTTCCTAGCCGAGATGGGGCACAAGGTGTCCCCTTCTAAGCTTCAATTCTGTGTCCAGCAAGTGGTCTACTTAGGACACTTGCTGTCCAAGAGGGGTAGGCAGTTGACACCAGACCGTATCCAGTTAATAGCGAGTCTTCCTCAGCCCAAGACCCAGAAGGAGGTACGTGCTTTTATCGGCCTTACTTCTTACTGCAGACAATGGATTCCTCAGTATGCATTTCTAGCCAAGCCACTGATACAGTTAACGACACAGGAGGCAGCCGTATCAACTGTCCTCCCTTGGACATCTGAACATACACTTAGTTTCAATGAGTTAAAGAAAGCCCTATGCCAAGCTCCAGTTCTAGCGACACCGAACTACAGTAAGCCTTTTACACTTTTTGTCACAGAACGTGAAGGTACAGCATTATCTGTTCTCACACAAGATCAAGCAGGACAATACAAGCCCTGTGCTTATTTTTCGAGCACATTAGATCCTGTAGCCCAGGCTCTGCCTGCGTGCCTCAAGTCAGTTGCAGCCACAGCCCTAGCTATCAGACAAAGTGATTCCATAGTCTTAGGACATACCTTGACAGTACAAGTTCCACATTCCGTGGAAGTTCTTTTAAACCGAACACAAACTCAGCACTTGACAATTGCACGTTTAACAGGTTATGAATTGACACTGTTCCAGCCACACATAGAAATCAGACGCTGCAACGTTTTAAATCCTGCTACACTGTTACCATCAGTTACTTCGAATTCTGCCACACATGACTGTGTGGAAGTAGTTAACATTACGACAAAGCCAAGACAAGATCTGACAGATACTCCGTTACCAGATCCCGACCTGACACTTTATGTGGATGGTTCATGCATGAGAACTAGTACAGGAGAACTAGTCGCCGCGTATGCAGTGACTACTGACACCGAAGTTATTGAAACACACCGTATTGACACCCTGTCCGCTCAAGCAGCAGAGCTAGTTGCTCTGACACAAGCCTGCATACACGCCAAGAACTTGAAAGTTAATGTTTACACAGATTCACGCTACGCATTTGGAGTTGTACACGACTTCGGAGTGCTCTGGCAGGAGAGAGGTTTCATGACTTCTCATGGAACCAAGATTCAGCATGGTCTCCTTATTCAAGCTCTGTTAGATGCCATACATTTACCGACATCTATCGCTATCATGAAGTGCAAAGCACATACGAAAGTTACTGACATTATTTCCCAAGGTAATGATCTAGCAGATCGCACAGCCAAGTTTACAGCACAGACTCTAGACATTCCAGTTAATCAGACACACACTCCAGATCCGATTACATGTATGACAGTTCAGGACCCTACTCAAGATGTCATAGATATCCAGTTACATGCTACTCCCGAAGAAATCAAGAAATGGTCCGAACAAGGAGGGGTCCAGACAGATCAAGGATGGTTAACGAAGGGTAGAACCACATGGTTTCTCCCCGACTCTATGGTTCAAGTCATTATTAATACCGCACATAGTCCAGCACATTTAGGAGAAAAAGCTATGTTAGACAGTATCCAGAACATTTGGTTCAACAAGCATTTACGAGCTGCAGCCAAGCAGAAAGTCCGTACCTGTATGATATGTTGTCAGTTTAATCCAGGTAAAAGTGTCCCGGTGGAACAAGGTGGATTCCAGCCCCCTGACCACCCTTTTGAAGTCCTCCAGATGGATTATATTCAGATGGAGCGATGTCGAGGTTTCAAGTATGTCCTTGTAGTTGTATGCGCTTTGTCCAGGTGGACAGAAGCATATCCAGTCCCAGATTACACAGCCGCGACCACTGCCAAGCAGTTGGTTCGTGAGTTCTTCCCCCGTTATGGACTCCCTAGAGTCGTATATTCTGACAACGGCCAGCCATTCTCATCTGAGTTGATGAAGCATGTTTCCCTGTTGTTAGGGTACCAGTGGAAGTTTCATTGTGTACGCCATCCTGAAGCAGCCGGTCTCGTAGAGAGACATAACCAGACTCTGAAAATCCGAATTGCAAAAGTATGCAAAGAAAAAGGTGTGGACTGGCTGGTAGCTCTACCAGTTGCTTTATTTTATATGCGCATGGTCGCACATTCCAGATCAGGTCTGTCCCCGTATGAGGTCGTTTTCGGCCGCCCCCCTAACATGTGGGGTACTCCTAGACCCCGAAGTATTACCGATGTTTCAAGTAATATGCTGACAGATTACCTAGCTTCCTTGATGTCTGCCCTCAACTCATGTCGTTCACAGGTTGCCGCCGCATTTCCAGACAATACCGAGGTGGCACCGCATGAAATCGTTCCAGGATCCATGGTGTTGGTGAGGAATTTTGACAGATCAAGTCCGCTGGAGCCTCGCTGGAAGGAGCCCCGACAGGTCCTCCTTACCACCCGTACAGCCGTGAAGTTGGAAGGTCGCAAAGGCTGGGTGCACCTTTCTCATGTAAAACAATTTAATGGACTGAAACCCGTCTTAAAGAACATTTCCCAGGATTTGAAGGATTGCCAAAGCATTGTTCTCAAGGACTGTCCCGCAAAAGACATTGCTACAAACCCTCCCCTGTTAGAGAAAACTCCGCAACAGGAGTATAAACTCAAGTTAAGGTCTAGTAAAATAAGTCAGTCAGTTTGATTGTCTAAGTCCTCCCCTAGGTGAAACGGTTAGACTGTTTCTGACATGTATAAAATAGACCCCCATAGTGAGAGAGTTAGTCAAAACTCAATTCGATGTATCGTTTTTCTATGTTTCATATTGTTTCTCAGCATTATGATTTCCTGCACCAGTTATGCATTTTTCTTGTATTTCCCAGTTCTTCATGTAAATAAGTCTGCTAATGCTACAGTAGAGCACACGTTTAGTGATCTACCTCCCCATGAACTCTCTTACCGCCTCGCTATGCGAAATAACTCATTCATCCGCATGTTACATTACTCACACCAGACCAGCAATGCCACTAATTGTTGGGTGTGTGGTCGACTCCCCCCTTTCCAGATACCGAAGGGAGTTCTGCCACTTTTTCCTTATCCATTTTCACATAATGGTTCGTGTGGAGCATGGTCCACGTTAACGTCATCCTCAACAGATATGTCTTTTCTTAACAGTACATGTTTTCCAGACAAGCAAGGTCTTCCCCACAGAACAGGTTTAGATCTAGAAAATGAAGTGTATAATTTAGGTAATTATTCTTCGAATTTCATGGTCCTGAATGTTCAGTCTGATACTACTCCAGACTTACCTGCTATTTCAGTACTGCCAGTCAAAGGTGAATTATGTGTCCGAAATTATGGTTCCGTACATGTAGGACATAGTGATTGTACTACTATTGTCAAGTATAGTGACAGTGGGAAATCTATTTTCAAAGCTTCACGTCATTCTTATTTTATTTGTGGTCAAACTGCATATGTTCGTCTGCCCCTCGATTGGGAGGGAACCTGTTACATTGCCTTCCTACTGCCACCAGTTTTCCTAGCCCCACCTGATTATCACAGAAACACACATCTAGTACACATTAGACATAGAAGGGAGTCCCCAATTGTCGATTATACTGAAACTGCTCTAGAACAGTATACAGATTTCAACAGAGGTTTCTTTTTCTTTATAGGACCTATCCAGAATAGTAAGCTAATCCGTAGGTTAACCAGAACCCTCGAAGCTGTAGTAAATGAGACTGCCTCTGCTCTAGGTAATTTAACTGAAGAGCAATCTGCTATGAGATTTGTCGTTTTACAGAATCGTCTCGTCCTTGACGTCATACTGGCCGATAGGGGCGGGGCCTGTAGAGTCATCGGATCTAGTTGCTGCATTTTCATTCCAAATAACGCACCGTCTGTTTATTCAGCTATAACCAGACTCCATAAAATTGCCCATCTGATACACCAAGATCCAGGCACCTGGACATGGTCCGGTTGGTTCTGGAATATAATTTCCGCATGGGGATGGAAAATATTGTCCTTCCTAGGTATTGCAGTAGCGATCATATTCAGCTGCTGTCTCTGTATACAATGTGGCCCTGCGATTTGCGGCATTTGTGCTACCTCTTGTATTCCTAGTCCCAAGCCCCGTTCTAAATCCCGTTCCAGGATAATTCGAGACGAGCAAATGATACTGTATGAAATGATAGATGGTATCATGAATATTGATGTTTCCTGATGGAAACGTAGTGACAAGGAGGGAATGTGGAAAAGTAAATTCTGCCATGTTCTGTGTCCCTACGTGTCATCCATCATATGTTATGTGTGCATGATTAAATATGCATATGCATTCCCCATGTTCGATTCAAGACGCAATTATAGTTGTGTCCACCTCTAGTATGCCAGTTTCCAGTTCTCGTGAATACTACGAATATCAGGCCTATGTAAAGTTACGTTGCCACGTTTCTCAGTATGCACGTTATTCCATTATAAAGTCCCCGTCTCTAGGCCTCAAAAGGGCCTGGACACCAGATTCAGCTCCTGTCTCCTGAAACCTCGCTGAGGAGCGATACAGCCCCCACCTGTATCCTCGACCCTTCACTTACTTCCTGCCTCACAGTGCCCGGTTCAGGCTGGCTCTGCCTCTGAGTCTGCCAAAAGTATGTTATAGTTCCAGTTATCAGTTCAGTCCTCCTTCTCTGCATTCCTAAGCTACTGAACCGCATCAATAGTTTCCGTCATTGTCTAGCCTTCACGTCTCCACGTTAGAGAAATACTGCATTTAATGGTCATTTCATATTCTTCATCACGTACTACATGTAGAATAATGCATGGTCCAGTCTTAGAATCAAGTTAGCCTTTCCCCTCCTGACTTCTAGTTTATATCAACATGTTCTCTAAACATCAGATACTAGATACTGTTTAGGTACATGTCGCCCTGACTCTCCAGACTTCAGTCTCTGCTCCTAGCACAGAGTTCGAAGCCCCCAGCTTCTCCTAGTAACACGTCATTGCCAGTTTGCGCGCACCATCAGGTTAGAGGTCCCGGCTCCTTAGGTAGCCCCCTCCATGGTTTCCACCCCATTCATGACATATTCTGTTACGTTTGCATCACATGTCTATGTATACGCCCTGTTACACCTCTTTTTACCCTTATCTTTCGCGACTGCTACGCGTCACGCCTTTTGCTCCACCCACTGCTACGCCTATTGCAATGTAATGCTATATGTTTGCGTTATGTATATATGCTCATGCACTGTTATTAAAAGGTTATTCCCTTGTCCCGATCCTGACCCCGGCAGCGCTGCTGGGCCCTGCCATCCTATTCCTATGCAGGTTGTCCTGTTCCTGTCCTTTATGCTGTAATAAACCTGCGAAACTCCTACTACCTCGAATTTTGACTCTTATTTATTGAGCTATCTGTTATTCATTTATACATTCAAAAATAGGGTATTATTTATTTATTTACCACAGGGCCTTGAGTACATGAATACCCCTCCCGCCTACAGCGCCCCTGCCAATGCAAAGTCCAAAGAGAAGCTATGTGAGCCCCAAATGGCAGGTGGGCAGCGAAGCAACGGGCCAGCCCCTCTCCAAGCACAGCAACAGTTACCGTGGGGCCCCAGCTCCTCACTTACTGCACATACCAAGGGATGTCCTTCAGTCCACTCACGAGCAGTACTGCCTGTGTATCAGTGGGCAGGAGTCCCCGCTGTGCAGTAGCCTCGGCACAGGTCACCAAAATGGCGGGCCGCTGCCACTCGGCAGGAAGAAATGGCAGGTGCGCCTACAGGCCTCCTTTATTCCCAGGATCAGGACCAATCCATTGAAGTCTAGGATGGTCTTGATGTAAAGTGTGAAACTGGAATTGAGATTTCTTTGGTGACCAGGTAACTGTCTTTAGTAGCCTGCCTGACCTTCTCCCTGATGGATTTGGTTCCCTACTGAGGCCGGAGTAGCCAAACACAACTCTTTCAAGCATTTCAAAAGTTTCTCAACTTTACAATTACCATCATTGTTTGCACTTTAGACAAAAAACTGGAATTTACGTTGCACCTGATAATCTATATCTCCAGAACCCTGTGGTGGATTTTTCTCATCTTGGTGTTTAAAAAATTATAAAAATATCGTCTATTTTCACAAATTGGTGTTGGATTTGTTTTGTGTTGTGTGAATTTCCTATTTTGCTGTTAGGTGCTTCTGAATGCTTTACTCTGGTTACTTTATTTAAACATTGCTCTTTGAAGCCACCAATAACCAGGGTTGAGCTCAAAGTTTTATAAATGAGTCTGACTGGACCCAAGATAGTTATGCAAGTGTATTACATGGTAAAGTCGCACAACTATACCATATAATACACCACAATCAAATGTATGGAATTAAGAACTTAGCTGACCTTAAAAAAAACTAGAAACAGACTAACAGAAAACAAAAGTGACAGTGACGTTATAGTTAGGCACACAAAACTTAAGGGCCCATTAGGATGGCGGGTGGTTCTCCCCCGCCAGGCCGGCGGTAGCCACTGCCGGCCTGGCGGGGGCAAACTGCCCGCCATCTGTCCCGGAATGACCCCCCGCCATATTAGTATGGCTGGAAGGTCCGCGGCGGACGGAAAGACCATCCGCCGCTTTTCCGCCACGGTCGCCTTGCGGCCAGGGTGGAAAAGGGTTTATATGGTGGCGGTGTCTATCAGACACCGCCAGCCATATTAGCATGGGATGTAGGAGCTGCTCATTGCCGCCACAGAAAGGGAGACGGTCTTCACTTTGGGGCCCCTGCAGGCCCCCATGGTGAAGGCGAGGTGGGGGTTACACATGGGGGGTACCTGTGGTACCCCCCTGCATTTGCATACACCTTAAAAAACCTAGAAACAGACTAACAGAAAACAAAAGTGAAAGTGACGTTATAGTTAGGCACACAAAACTTAGGGGCCCATTAGGATGGCGGGTGGTTCTCCCCCGCCAGGCCGGCGGTAGCCACTGCCGGCCTGGCGGGGCGAACTGCCCGCCATCCTTCCAGGAATGACCCCCCGCCATATTAGTATGGCTGGGGGGTCCGTGGTGGACGGAAAGACCGTCCGCCGCTTTTCCGCCCCGGTCGCCTTGCGGCCGGGGTGGAAAAGGGTTTATATGGTGGCAGTGTCTATCAGACACCGCCAGCCATATTAGCATGGGATGTGGGAGCTGCTTTTCCGTGGTGCCCCCTGCAGGCCCCCATGGTGAAGGCGAGGTGGGGGGTGCACATGGGGGGTACCTGTGGTACCCCCCTGCATTTGCATACACAATGCGGCAGGCACCGCGCAGTGCCTGCCGTTTTGTGTATGCAAATGCATCACAAGCATTTTCAGCTTTGTGGCGGGCGGTGCTGAGAGCACCGCCCGCCACAATGTTAACCATGCATGATGCGCCCGCCACTGTGGCGGGCGCATCCTAATACCCCCCAAGGGACCCCCGCCCTTATGGCAGGCAGTCCCTTCCCCCGATGGGATGGCGGGCAGACTAAGTCCGCCAGTCATCCTAATGACCCCCATAATGTTTAAAAAAACAAACACCACTGAAATTCACCAATTATAGTTCAATGTGCTAACTATAACTTGCACCTCTGCAATGCACTGCTTACTACCTCACATATTACATCAAATTCAACTTGAAATCACAACCAGTCTGTACGATTCTGGTGAGTCTTAATTTACCTCCTGTGAACAGCAACAAGGTAAAGGGTGAAAAGTCCAGACATGAGTCCCGTCCTCATTTGCCATTGTAATCTAGCTGTACCTGACTAATGATGCCCAGATAGGCTAAAATTGGCTTGGCATATTTGTTTCCCATTCAATGGAGATCTGTCCTTGCACTTCAGCTTGGACTACTCCTCTTAAAGCAGGACCAAGTGCGATTTCCATGGGATTGGGATGCCCATCATGTGTTTGCTTTCTTTACTGTAACACACCATGCACAACAGGTATTCCTAGAAGTTGGTCCAGTACTCATGTTATCAAAGGATCAAGAAGCACCTCACTGATGACCCCAAAGCAAACCTATATCGGTCTGGGATTACTTGTTTCATTTTTAGAGTTGACCTGGCATGGCAATTTGCAAATAATTGTTCCAATAGGAGGAGACCAAGCACGATGTGTGCAAGGGTGATGGTTACCTTGTGTGCAATAGTGGGCAAAATCATTGTCGATTGGAATGCTGCCAGAGTGATTACCAATGGTTGAGCTTCATTCAGTCATTCCACTGAACACCTTCCTGTTTTCCTTATCTTGCCTAAAGTTGAAAATGCCATATGATCAGGCATTTTATGTAAAGTCATCTGGGATAGATGGCTTGTTTTGATGGCACTGTCATCATGTTGTTCATATAAAAATGACAGTGTGACCATGGAATCACCATTTGGGTCTGAGGTCAACAAGTTTTATCGCTTAAAGACAACATTTGTTAAATGGCATGTATTAGTCCTTTAACTATCGAGCAATGTTGTCACCTCTCTATTAATGTTAGCATTTGAGACATGATGTTTAAGGAGCACTGTGTATGAAGTGATAGGCTTTGCTCTGCAAAGGAAAATATTTCGGGCCTCATTTATGAAAAGTGACGCATCGATGCATGAAAACAGCGATGCATCACTTTTCATTGCTCACTCCTTGAGACATGCTGGATGCGTCATATTTATAATATGACGCATCATGGTGCAAGGAGTTACAGATACACCAGTATTTCTGACGTATCTGTAGGTGCAAAAGTGATGCATTGCTGGAGTGTGTCACAAAGTGACGCACCGGTGACGTAAAAGTAACGCAAGGGCTCATAAATAAGCCCCTTAGAATGTTGGCTATAACTTTCAGTGCTTGCTTGCACTCTAAGTTCAGCGAGATTGTGATGCAGGAAGACAGAGCAGAAATGGCCTGTTTGATAGTTGTCTGACTACGTTGGATGGAATTTAGGGGAAGGGTGCCAACAGTATTAATGCAAATGTGATGTCAGGGGTTAACATCTGGTAGGTGCACTTCTTCCAATTATGTCCCCTGACCTTCAGCTCATAATACAAGAGGGGCATTAATAGCAGTTAATGACTTCTATAGAGTTAACTGCTGTTAATGCTCTGAGCAGTGGTAAATAAGGATTACTCGAAAATGGTCCATATACGCTATGCTATAAGGTACTGTTGAACACAGCTATAATTTGATATTTCCTTCGTCATTGATGAGTAATCAACTCATCATTTGAGAGAAAATGCTAATATCATAATGGAGTATTTTATGTTATATTAATGCACATTGTTTTACCTCGAGACACAGATAAAGGAGTGTAAAGTCGTAAATGAATTTTGTTAAATTCGTTACTCCTTGAGTAATGGTTTATAATTATTATATTTATGAATAAATCATGTATTTATAGAGCCATAAGTGTATTTTATACCTTTTTGTGCGCCAGCAATGTCGATGGAGTAGACGAAATTTAATTTAATTGATAAATTTTTCAGTTGACAAGAAATAACTTTGTTACGATGCTGATGTTTCCTTTCGCTTCCTGGGAAATTCTATCATGTAACCCGGCGCATCACAAACAAAATAGAAAAAAAACTGTAGCGTCACAAAACTGTATTTTTTATGGTGCCTTCTAATTGGGGAATCCTTTATACAAAATAGCAAAGTATTTTGAAAACGATGACTAAATGAGTTTACAAACAGTGCAGTGTACAATAGAATAAAACATACGAAAGCTAATGTCACACTCTCCACTAACATACTTTCAAAACTGAAAGGTTCGTTTATATTTCCTACATGTCAACCTCTCTCAAAACTAGACACTTTTTTTAGGGTTGAAATTCTTTTAAACATTCGTTTTAAACAATTGTTAGTTCACCTCAGATGCTGCCCTGGGATGACCATACTTCGAAGAATCAAGATACTGTAGATTGTACGGGGCAGATTTACAAGGAACTGATGCATCCGCATAGATGTGTCCGTTTTTTTGCGCCAGTGCCAAATGCCCTTGCGTCACCATTGATGCGCTCTATTTACAATACTGTGCTCCATGGTGAAGGATTACCAGTTGCGCGAGAAATACTGACGCATCTGTTGGCACAAAAGTGACGCATTGCTGGAGTTGCTAATGAAAGTGAAGCAACTCCAGCAATGTGCCACAACAGTTGCCATACAAAAAATGATTTTTTACGCCTGGTCAGAGCAGGCTTAGGGATTTTTGACGCAGTGAAGGTGTAGAGTGAAGCAGTGAAATGTTGTAAATTTCACTGCGTGAGTTCTGCATGGCTTTTTGAGTGGGAACCTGCATACATTATACCTGGCCCAGGTAGACTGTGATGTAGGGCTTTACAACATGACGCATCTCCCTAGATGCGTCACGTTGTAAATTGTCTGCATTGTTTGCTTCACTGTTGCGTAAAAAAAAGGGACGTAATGGCAGTGCAAGGAGGCGCAAAGGGCTTGTAAATCTGCCCCTATGCCTTTTATAGAAGGGTGCTCACCTGTGGGAATTCACATCAGCTTAATAAAATACAAGGGCCCAGATTTACTAAGCCATTGAGTCACGCAATATGAAGCAAGGAAACGCATGGGTATAAGTCAGAATTATCAAGTGATGCGGGACCCTGCCTAAGTAATTTTTTGGGACTTGGCATGTTTCAAGTGCTGTGCTGCATCGCCTGTTTGATGCAGGAATTAATGTATACAACGTACGAGTTCCCACAGAAATCCCAACAGAACAGTAACGCAGTGGGATTTGCTGGTGCGTTGTTACGTAGTGTAACACAATGGTAGAAAAGCATAAGAATGCTGCATATCGGGACAGAATCACTGACAAAATATCGCCTACCACAATATTGTGGTAAAAAAATATTGAGACAAAAATATCAAAGTCCAGAATATCGACATTCTATCTACATCATAGTAAGTACAAATATATCGATGTCAAAAATATCGTTAAAAGTATTGTTATTTTTTAATGTTAAAGAAATGATGTAAATTAAATTAAATAATATATATAATTTAAGGAAACATAGTTAAAAATATTTTAAATGTTTAAAAATCATAACTAATACATATAATGTAAAAATAAATTCAACATATACATATAATATATAATGTATATACTTCGTTAATAATATTCATAAAAATATTTTAATAACTTATACATTCTTAAAAATCATTTTACAAATGATATATATATATACACATACAACAATAATATAAATAAAAATATATATAACAAATTATAAAATTACAAGATTTTTTATCTTTTTAAAATAAATTATACACTACATTAAATAAAGCAGTAGAGAAAATATTGGATAGTGGAGGGATTAAATCTACTATTCCAACTTCAGAGAGTGCAATGCTAGGGAACGTGTTGGATAATGCACAAGTTAAGATTACTACTCCAACTCCAAAGAGGGCAACAGTAGGGAAAGTGTTGGATAGTGAAGAGGTAAAAATTACTATTCCCACTCCAATAAGTGCAACAGTATGGAAAGTGTTGCATAGCGTAGGGGTTTAAATTACTATTCCCACTCCAGTGAGTGCAACAATAGGGAAATTGTTGGATAGCAGAGGGGTAACAATGACTATTCCCACTCCAGTGAGTGCAACAGTAGGGAAAATGTATGATAGCGTAGGGGTAAAAATTACTATTCCCACTCCAGAGAGTGCAAATGTAGAGAAAGTGTGGGATAGTGTAAGGGTAAAAATTACAATTCCTACTCCAAACAGTGCAACAGTAAGGAAAGTTTTGGATAGCGTAGGGGTAAAAATGACTATTCCCACTCCAGAGAGTGCAAAAGTGGAGAACGTGTTGGATAGTGTACGGGTAAAAATGATTATTCCCACTCCAAAGAGTGCAACAGTAGGGAAAGTGTTGGATAGCGTAGGGGTAAAAATTAATATTCCCACTCCAGAGAGTGCAACAGTAGGGAAAGTGTTGCATAGCAAAAGGGTTAAAATTACTATTCACACTCCAGAGAGTGCAACAGTAGGGAAAGTGTTGGCTAGCCTAGGGGTAAAAATGACTACTCCGACTCCAGTGAATGCAACAGTAGGGAAAGTGTTGGATAGCGTGGGGGTAAAAATTACTATTCCCACTCCAGTGAGTTGAACAATAGGGAAAGTGTTGGATAGCGAAGAGGTAAAAATTACCATTTCCACTCCAGAGAGTGCAACAGTATGGGAAATGATTGATAGCGTAGGGGTTAAAAGTACTATTCCCACTCCAGAGAGTTCAACAGTAGGGAAAGTGTTGGATTACAGAGGGGTAACAAAGACTATTCCCACACCAGTGAGTGCAACAGTAGGGAAAATGTAGGATAGCCTAGAGGTACAAATTACTATTCCCACTCCAGAGAGTGCAACAGTAGGGAAAGTGTTGGATAGGATAGAGGTTATAATGACTATTCCAACTCCAGAGAGTGCAACAGTAGGGAAAGTATTTACTAGAGAAATGGTAAAAATTACTATTCCCACTCCAGGGAGTGCAACAGTAGAGACAGTGTTGCATAGTGTAGGGGTAAAAATCACTATTCCCACTCCAAAGAGTGCAACAGTAAGGAAAGTGGTGGAAACCGTGGGGATGAAAATTACTATTCCCATTTCAGAGAGTATAACTGTAGGGAAAATGTTGGATAGCAGAGCGTTAAAATTAACATGCTTATCAATTAAACAATGTTCTCAATTAAATAACAAATTAATAATTAATTAACAAAAAATTAATTATGAATACCAATACAATAAAAGTAATAAATACTTTAATAACATTAAATGACTTCCCACCCTATTAGATTAGATTAGATTAAAATATTTATAAAGCACATGGCTGCCTCGGCAAAAAGGTGTCCCAGCGCTAGAGCAAGACAAGGCAGGAGACACAAGCAGGGGTTAGACCTGAAAAAAGAGCCAGGTTTTCATGTGGCGTCTAAAGGTCTGGTGATCAGGATTAGCACAGATGTGAAGGGGAAGAGAATTCCAGAGAACGGGTGCCAGTCGTGTAGAGGAAGGCCGCTAGATCTCGCTTTACGTATACGAGGAGTACGTGCAAGACACTGATTCGCTGATCGCAGCGCAAGCGATGGCATATACAAAATGCGCAGATCGTCTAAAATGTCTGGGGAGATTTCTGTCAGTATATTGTGTGTGATGCAGAGTGTCTTAAAGCTAACACGCTGTTCGATGGGCAGCCAATGAAGACGGTAAAGAAGGTTAGAGGCATGGCTGAATTTCGGGAGGGCAAAGATGGTGCGTGCTGCTGCATTCTGGACCCGCTGCTATCTCTTAATCACAGATTTATTAGATCCGAGAAAAAGCACATTGCAGAAGTCCAGATGGGCCAGGATAGAAGCTTGAATAATTAACTGGCGAGTTTGGGCATCAAAAAGACCTAGAATCGGTATCAGGCCACGCAATAGTCCAAAGCATTTCCCGGCCACTGATTTAGTGTGTGTTTCAGGAATAAGATCTTTATCCAATATGAAGCCCAAATTGTTTTACCGTAGGTTTACAATCAGGGAGGGTCACCCTGTGCCGAAGGCCACCATTCTTTTGTCCATAGATGGGACTCTCTGCCAACCAGAAGGATCTCTAATTTGGTGATGTTCAATTGCAGACAGTTGGCTGTCATCCATTCTGCAATGGCAGAGATATCTTCTTTACATTTTTGTTTGTCTTGAGTTGGATTTGTGGACAAGACGATCACCAGTTGGGTGTCGTCGGCATATGACACCAGGGAAATTTCTCGTGTCTTAGCCATCCTGGCCAGAGGGCTCATATAAATGCTAAAGAGCGTCGGGCTCAGTGCAGAGCCCTGGGGAACCCCACAGTGAAGAGGGTGGACATGAAAGGAGAAAGGAGGAGATGTCATTTGAAACGTCTGATCGGCCAAGAAGTAGGAAAGCCATGACAACACAGTATTTCCAATTCCTATCTCCTCCAACCGGAGGAGCAGGATTTCATGTGATACTGTTTCAAATGCCGGCATCCAGCGCGGATTTGAGGTGTTCTACCACAGCTAACAGAGCTCGGTGCTATATCGTGGTTGGAAGCTGTTGTGTGAGCTGTCAAGAATAGAATATGGTTGCTCTGTAAGAAATGCGTTAACGTGGAGTTCACATGTGCTTCCAAGATCTTAGAAAGAAACGGGAGCAGTGAGATCGGATGGTAGTTTTCCGATTTAGAGCAGTCGAGAGTTGTTTTTTTGATCAGGGGGACCACTTTAGTATGCTTCCATGACTTAGGCACTATCACTGTGGAGCGGGATAGTTTGAGCAGCTCCAGACATACAGGTAGAAGATCATATTGAATTTTCTTGAAAGACTCTGGTTTGAGGGGATCATCTGGGATCCAGATTTGAGTTTAACTACTAATCTCTCTAGTTCATTAAAGGGAATAGGGGGAAATGATACGAGAAGGGCAGATTCACGGCCGATATGGGCGTTCTTCCTGCAAACACTGGAGGAAGTATCATGCCCAAACTTTAGATAAATATCCTCAACCTTCCTCAGAAAGAAGGTCGCCAGCCCCTCACAATGTTGATTAGAGGAAATAGTATTGCCGGATTCCGCTGGTGGAGTAGTCAGATCCTTAAGCAGCGAGAATATAGTTTTACTTCTAAACTAAAGTAATACAATTAATATATATACATATATCAATTCATCAATTAACAATTAATTATCAATTCATAATTAACCGCATCGGTGCGGCGCATTTTCCCGCTGTGCGCTGAAGATTTAAAAATCCCACGGTTCATGACGAGCTCAGCTCGCCATGAGCGTACAAGAGGTGTACCTCATGACGAGCTGAGCTCGTCATCAGCGTGGAAGGTGTTAATAAACAATACATTAATTATCAATACCATAAAATAAAAAATAATAATTAATGTTGTATAATTAATTTACTTCCCACCCTACAACCCACAACCCGCTCCGTAAAAAAATTAACATAATTAATATATTTATCAATTCATTAATTAATACAACTTAATTAACAATTAATCATTATTTAACAATACATTAATTATCAATACCAATAAATAACAATGAATAATTACTTAATTATCATTAAATTACTTCCCACCCTATTTCCCTATAAACCCACAACCTGCTACAGAACTGAAACACAAAATGTATTTAAAAAATATTTATTAATTAAAAAAAATATTATTTAATTTACTATGATTAAATTACTTCCCCTATAAACCCACAACCCGCTACAGTACTAAAATGCAAAATTTACCCTAAAAAAATTATTAACTTCTAACCATTTAAAACATATATAAAAAAATACAAAACATTTAAAATGTGGAGCACATGCATATAAAATGTATACTAAAATAAATACCACTAATATAAACATTGATATTATTAATAACGATATTTTTGCAAACAATATTACTAACTTCGATATAAACAAAAACGATATTTCTTACCTTCAGGTCGATATTCTGGTCACCAATATTCTTGATGTCGATATTCTGTCCCTGCTATATTAAAAACTTGATATTAGTGTAGGTCGAAATAAAAAACTCGATATTATGTGTGTGCACCATCACCAATGCAGGCACACGCAATGGCTCAGGGCAATCAATATAAACGTATCTCTCACCTAACATACCCTGGGAAGGTTTTCAAGCCATGGAGGTGGCTATTTTGCAATTCGAAGCTGGTGTGAGACGAAAACAGTGACAGCAAAGGAGGCAGGAGCAGATATTCAGACAAAGGATTACCCTCATTGATCTCAAGGAGGAGGAGGTGATCAAGCTATACCGACTGAAGAAAAAGAGCATCCTTGAGTTGTTACCTCAAGTCTTCAACCAACAACAGGACAGCCCAGTGCCTTCCCACCACATGTGAAACTGATGGCAGTACTACATAGGTTGGACTCTGGCTCTTTTCAGAAGATATCTGCAAAGTTGGCTGGAATATGACAGGTTTCATTTTCTGCCATCTGTGCTGGATGCAATTATCCACAGTACCTGCTGTTTCCTAAAACCAATCAACAATAACTTAACACTAAACAAGGATTTAATGAGATAACAAATTTCCCTCATGTTCTTGAAGCAAATGAATGCACCCATGTTCAATCGGTGCCACCTGTATCTACTGGACACAATTACCGTAATCAGATGCATAACTGTTCCATCAATGTGCAGGCCATAGCCACTCATAAAAGATATTTCACCAATTTTGTAGCCAAATATCCATGAAGTGCCCATGATTCATACACTTTCAGACATCGTAGCAGAAATGTGCACTTCCAGAGTGGAACATATGGAAATTGACTACTCAGTCACATCGCCAGTCTTTTGTGATGGACACTTAATTTCTGCTTGGAACTGCAAGTCCCAGGGGGTGTGTGGAGAGAGCCCGCATCTGAGCCTGCTTGCCTGATTCTGCTGACGCCTACTTATCGCCTCGCCGCTCCCGCTGCGCAGAACGCGCGCGGACGCACCGGGCAAAACCCGGGCCATGAGAGGGCCCGTCTGAGCCCGTCAGTGACCGGACAAGTCCGGGCCCCCCCTCTAATCCTCCTCATACTGAAAGGTTAGTTCTGCCAAACTTATTATCCCTTATTTGTATCTCGCAAACTCTTGCTGATTATTGGGCTCACCACTAATACCACCATCAATGATGAGTAAGCGTGACGGAAGGAGGCTAGATATACCCAATGATGGCAGTGTTGCGGGGACACTAGATCAGTTTATAATAAGGGCAGCAGCCTCTGTGCTTGAAAAGGAGATAGCGCTAACTGAGCGTTGTTTGTCCCTGTAACTCGCGATTTACCAAAAGATCGTCTTTAGGTCTAATTGCCACAGCACTTTCTCCGGCCTACTCTGACGCAAACACAACCACGGCTATGATTATCAACGAAGACAGCGGTTCTGTGTCTACACCAATAGGCTCTTCGGAGAGCACAGTAAAATCTCCAGTAGCCGCAGCAAATACTGCAACTAGTGTTCCTCTAAGATCGTCAGCTAGATCTTTGCAGAAAAACAACATCATTAACAAATCTATTCTCAACCCTGCAGCCAAAAGGAAGAGAGGAGGCCGCCCCCAGAGGCCTACAACAGCGAAAGCGGAGGATGTGCTCAAGCAGATGAGCAAAGTACCATAAACAATCAAGCTCGTATCCCTCCGGATTTTGACCTTGCAGCTTTGGGTGCCCACTGTACGACTTCCAATGAGGAAATGTGGAGAAGGCTGGAAAATCTTCTGTCAACCTTATTATCTCCCTTTACTTACAGATTGACCTGGATTGAAGACCGATTTACCACTATCAAATCCCAGGCAAAATCAAGTTTTTCAGCTCTTGAGGGTCTTTCAGCTCACCTTAAGTCTACTTCTGTGACCCTAAATAACCAACCAGCGAATATAGTACCAGCCCAGGACTGAGCCAAACCTAGCCCCCAAGTCGTCAAGCAACTAAACCATCTGCTTTTATTCCACATAAAGGTTTAGTAGTAGTAGCTCAGAAAAACCCAACCCTTATGGATAATTGCAAAGCAGCTCCAGGGAATCTGTCAAGTGAGTTTGCCCAATCGATTATAAGCCCTTCCGGTGATGGCAGAGTGGAGGTGGAACTGCTCTAACCAAGGACTTTAGCTGTGATACCTGCCCCCTAGCTAGTCAACCAAGCCTATCTCCTCACACACAACGACTTGAAGGTCTGGGACAAAATGATGTGCAACTTAAGTCCTTGAATCTTCATCTTCCCCCAGCAGCTGCCCCCTTAGTGGTTGTCCTAGCGAATGTCTCACCGCACGGGCAATGCAGACTGAAACGACTGATCAACTTATGTTAAAAGCTCTGCAGTGGCTCACCAACCGACTAAAGGATGTTGGGATCTGAGAGGAGGGTGTGTATAAGTACATGATCATGTCCAGGTGAACTCTGTGTATTGGCTATTCGAAGAAGGAAGGAAATGGCGACTGTGTAATTGTTAATTTCAATAACGTGTACATAACTAGATTTCTATTGGAAAATTTGGGAGGGATGGAAGGCAGATACATGGATAAGGTGTTTATCCTACCGTTAGGGTTTTTCTATAGTTCTGGGCCCTACCCTCCGAATGTGCTGAATTCCCACGGGGGAAGCAGGCAATACTGGGCTCCACAGAGCCAAGCAAATAGACCAATAGAGGTCCCCCTGACTAATAGATACATCCCATCATCTGAACTAGACCAGTGCGATTGACTCATTCAAACCATTTCTGTTAGGGATGAGTATTTTGACAGCCCATCTACTCCCCCACTTAGCATCAGGAAGGGACTCCAACAACTAGCAGCTGAGAGCCCAGTTGGCTTGGAATATGCACTACTTGCTGTAAAAGCCCTGGGTACCACTCCGCCCCAACTCCCACTGCTATCCTGGAATATTGCTGGTCTTTTGCCAAAGACCTTGTCATCTGATTGGTCACGTTTCATTGAAGGGTACGATTTAATCACCCTTCAGGAGACGTGGTCAGTAGATACAATCCATCGCCCAGGTTATCTGGCTTTTGGCAAGGCAGCAATTGCTAATAGAAAGGGGAGACGTAGCGGGGGATTGCTTATATGGGTCATGCAAAAGACTTCGTTCCAAGTAGAGGAATTGCCAATAGACAGCTCAGATATTCTTGCTAACAAATTATTTGTCGAGGGAGAGGCTGACTTTATATTTTTTAATGTATATGCGAGAGGGATTGTGGGAGTGAAAGAGTCACCAACCATCGCCCATCTGGATACGAATATTAACGACTTAGACGGCCCAAATTCCCTGGTAATTGCAGGTGATCTCAATTTTACATTCGAGCCCTTAGGTCTTGACGACTACAGTCTTAGCATGGAGGAAGATTAGAGTTGGGGGATACTATCCCTATCGCTGCCGCCGATTAATAAATGGACTGAGGCGGCGTTACAACTAAAAAGCATGTCCCTTAGGAGGGGGCTAAGGGCTTTAAACGGAAGATCCCCCTCCATTCTAGAAGATATTAACACCTTTTCCAACGGGTCTAGAAGCAGTAAAATTGATTATATCCTCATAAGCTTAGAGCTTTGGCCCAGATTTGTGGACATGCAGGTATACCAAAGACCTGAGAGTGACCATGACCCGTTGGAATTAACTTTGGTTGGGAAGGGACTGGACCTCACAGGAGCAGAAATGGAAATAACAGTAGGAGAAGTGATCATGTCTCAAGATGGGCAAATGACTCTGAAGATGAGGCCTCGGTAGCACAGATTACGGCTATGGTTGAAGAATCAATATTATTATTGGGCTCGCTAGATCCCTCTGATAACTCTTTTACGGCTCATTAGAAAGTGCATGAAGATCTATTTGTTAAATTGAAATCCCTGTTCATAAAAAACAAGAGACCATTAGGCACACCATAAAATAATCCGCCAAATGGTATAATGAGGCATGTAGAGCCGCATTCAAGCAACTTACGAATGCCATTAGGGATGGAACTTCCCAAGAAGTCAAACTAGTGAGGGCAAACTATAAAAAAGCACAACTCAAGGCAAAGAAAGGGTTTTGAGGAGGAAAGGTGGGAGTCCCTAACTAATGCTAGTAATAGGAAAAACTGGACCATATTCTGGCAATTAGTAAAGTGGGGCAATGGTGCGATTGGGCCCACTCCAGTGAACAACGTATCTCCTGGATTGTGGGTGGAACACTACCAGGTCCAATTTTCTTCTTCTCCGAACGGCTTAACTATCTATCCTGAGGTCATCACAGAGGGTGTTCTAATGTTTGATAAAGTAGAGATAGAACGGGTCCTGCATGGGGTTCCACAGGGGAGGGCTCTGGGCCCAGATTGTATATCTTTAAAGAAGACAAGAGGAACTGGGTATATTTTTCTCATTATAAATGCTATTGCTAGGGGCGCGCAGGTTCCAGATACTTGGCGTGGGGCAGAAATTATTACAATATATAAAAAGGGTGACCGTGCCAATCCTTGCAACTATAGGCTAATAAGCGTAATCAACACCCTTCAGAAAATAGTTGCTAGACTTGTCCTAGGTAGAATCAATGAATGGATAGTGCATCAGGATGTACTATCTATATACCAAGCGGGTTTTCCGACCCCACGTCAGTACTGTTGGCCAAGTCTTTAGATTCATGCTGATATACTGGAGTACAGTCATCCTCGCGGGGGTACTCTCTACGCAGCATTTGTTGATTTAAAATCAGCATTTGACTAGGTCCCTTGTCACAAGCTATGGGACATCCTAAAGGAGGCTGGGATGCCCGTAGAAATCAAAAGCTTTGTTATTAGACTGCACAAGGCAAACTATGCCCAAGTTAGGGGGGACAGCAGGGTGAACTAACAGATCGCTTCCCAGTAAATAAAGGGGTGCGGCAAGAGTGTGTCCTTGCCCCTACCCTATTTTCCCCATTTATTAATAAGGTTATTTCGTATTACACTAACTTTCCAACAGATGCACCAACTCTTGCCGGTTCAAGGGTCCCTCTGTTAATGTTTGCAGATGACACTTTAATTTGATCTAAAACTCAAATTGATCTGCAACTTGCCCTTGACAGATTTACAGAGTCCTGCAACGACCACAATCTTGTAGTAAATGTTGATAAAACCCAGTTCATGGTGCTGCTTAAATACAAACATATCAAAAGAAGAATTGTAATGAATGAAGCGCTTTTGGAGCAAACGGATACCTTTACTTATTTAGGAGTGACTATGGGCAGGAGGATGAACTGGACTCCACAGTAAGATGTCCTAGTTCTTAGGCACAGCCATTTAGCAGGAGCCCTACTTAAAGAATATAGACTTTCTAGTACTTAACCGGTGGGGCCAGCTTTATCGATTTATAACGGGAAGATCAGAGCTTCTATAATATATGGCGCAGAACTATAGGGGTCTGAAAATCTATCATCCCTAGTCCTTGCGCAAAAAAGTTTCTGAGATTACTGACCGCCCTGCCTTAATTCACCCCCATCAAGCCCCTGTTGTTAGACCTAGACTGTCTTTCTATTGATGAAGTTGCGAGATTTAGACCCATAGCCTATTGGAGGGGGATCTGGACACACCAGAATTGGCGTCTTACGCCAATGCCCTTTTGTACATTAGACAAGCTGTCCAGTCCTCAAAGATTAAAAGGCTGCAGAAGATCAAGAGTAACCTGATTGATATGGGGCTCCGCCACATGTGGGAAGATCCAGGGGAAGATCCAGTAGGGAATTCATTTCCCAGTAAAAATGAGTATAGAGAACTCTACTGGGCCATGATTTCTAGGAAGACCCTGTCGATAGTAAGCAGTAGCTCGTTCACAGGCATCTTCATGGATCATAAACATGTGACAGAACTAGAGGCCGACTGGAACTTGATCACTAAAGCTGGTGACAGGAAACTATACCACCAATTTAGAGTAGGTACTCTTCCACTAAGACCTTTCACTGCAAAATGGAACAAGGCTACAGATATCAATTGTCCTTCGTGTCCATCAAAGGAAGTATCGGTAACCCATGTTCTTTTTGTGTGCACAGCTTACAAGGGCCCCCGCCGCTGGTGGCTCAAGCCACTGTGTTCTAATTTCGGCACCAGATCATGTATGACAGCTTTTTGTATTCTGGTATCAAACACTCGGCCAGATATTGTTATCGCTATGGCGAAATTTCTCAGCTCGTCCTGGGCTCTGAGACGGAAAAACCTGGAGGCTGGTTTGGGGATTCCATGTGTAGCTTGATTATGCCCCTGTTAAGAAGGCTCCCACGTTTGAAGAAATGGTTTTATGGGTTTTTAATATAATACATTACTGTATAGTTCACAATTGCCAGGAATTTTCGATAATGTTGATATTACATTTTGTGAGTATTGTATGCTCTTAGGGCGGTATTTATTATTTTTAGATGACACTTTTATGTTGTACTGTGTCTTTTATGATTGGAATTATCGAATAAAGACTAATTGAACTGACTGCTCAGTTGGAAAGTCTAAGTGCCAATTAATTTTTATGTGGATGGGAAATGCAATGGCTAATAACCAAATATAGGTTCAGTAAAGTGATCCTTTTATCCACAGTGGGAGAAATTAAGCAAATTAGATAGAAAATTGCATGCCATTGGTGGCCATATGTACTATTACCTCACATAATGAGGGGCACCAAGCAAAGTTATTGCACTGTGTTGTGTGAAAGAAGAGAGCAGAAATGCTCCATATGTACAAAGAAAGGAAGCAATTCTACTCAGTAGTTATGCAGGGACGCTGTGTGCAGGCAAGAACCATTTCATGCACCCTTACACTATAGTGCTATGGTGTCTGTATTACGGGATGAATTGTTTTTGTTCAAGAAGGGACACGTTCCAGCACCACAAAATCCTTAGAGGCTTATTGGTCTTTTGATGTGTGCAGCACAATGCATTGCACGTTGACACAGGAAATAAAGAGCCAAAATATATATCTATGCACTTGTCATAGCTGGGTCTGCGAGGCACACTATTTAGATGCATTTCCAGGTTTACTAGCTGTAGTAAATCTTCCAATCAATAATAATACATGGGTGTATGGCTAGGACTTGGTATGATCCACCCATAAAATTCCTCACGCTCTCTAATGTTATGTAATACAGTGCTGGCAGCTGCCTTGCCTCATTGTTATGTACAAAGTCCCGCAAGGCCATGCAAAACAGGTCTTGCATGTTGTTATGATTATTAATTATATCTTTGCATTGTCCTTGCCTCACTTTTCAACTTGCATAATGCAAGAACAATGCAAAACCTACATAACTCAGACCCTTTAGTTATAGAGTATGGTAAGGACCCAGAAGTGAATACTGAGCAACATAAAATAGAATGGAGCTAACATATGTGTGTTTAATGTAGGTAAATCTGACTAAGAAGTATGGGGCATCAAAATATGTTTTAATAGTATAAAACTACATTCCGTGCAATCTTATGTAGCTTCGTTAAATTCAATTCCCAGTACATTCAGAAAAATCCAGAAAAAAAACCATCAAGTATAACATTTTGTGTACAACTTTTCAACAACAATCATCCATGTAACATGCACATACATGTAAGTATGCATTTCTACCTCGCTCATCAGGTGATCAAGGCAATGGGCAGCAAGCAGGGCTGATGACCCAATTTAGCCAAACTCAAAACTGAACCACAAACAAAATACAATGCAGCATGAGGAACACAAGAAATGTGGTTGAACGGTCATTTAGAGTTTTTAAATCAAGATTTCTGGTGGAAGACAGCTTTTCTCACTACCCAATGTCTGCAAACTCAGACTAGTTTGTGCCATACTGAGCAATTTATAAATACAAATACATTTGGAATAGAACTCACCACCTCCACTACCAAGTGATGATGACCAAGAGGTGGACTCTAATAAAATAGTGAACTCAGGGGAAGGCTGACAAGGTTCAATGAATTGGGTCTTATTTTTTTCTTTTAATAATTTGTGTCTGACTTTTTTATGTGTATGTAAATCAACATGTTTCCTGTAAATAAAGATGTATTGTTTAAAAAATTCAATTAAAGTACTGTTGTTGTTTTTTATAATCTGCAGTAATGAAATGTATACATATTGGTGATCAACCTTTCAAGCATCCATATGTTGCAAGAGGCATTTGGCAAAACATCAACAGTTCATTTAATGAAGCAATGTGGGCTGGAGATCAGCCACAGGCATATGGTCGTAGGAATGTCTCAATTTACAATCGGTCTGACATGGGTTTTTATACAGTATCTTAAATGCAATAAAATAGTTCTGGCGATCCTTTTTAGGTCGAGCTATTTATAGCTCTGAACTATTGTAGGGGAAACACCACTCTTGAACAAGCGGATTCCTCCCAATGCATGTTGTCTATTGAAGCGTGACGCTTCACCAGGTGCGCGGTTGGCCTCACTCACATCCCATATGCTCGTTCCCGCGCACTCACTTGCTCCCCTGCTCCCCTTCCCCTACCCCCCACGCCTCGCACCAGACTTCATTGGAATGCGCTCCAAAGCTGCTCCACCGAGGCTCGCCATATGCTCGTTCCCTCCCACTTGCTCACTCCCCTGCTCCCGGCCCCCACACCCCCATCCGACTAGTTTTGCTCTTATGGTTACCTCTTGTTTCGCTCTTATGGTTACCTCTTGCCTGTATCACATCACCTCATTATATATATTACCTTTCTTTCTCCTGCCTCTGTAACTTCTGCCCTTCATTTCTCCATCTTTGCCTTTCTATGTTTTCCATATTTCCCTTGCTACCAACACTTTCCCCTCTAACATGGGACTCTCATCTGCCTTTCGCCATTAGTTTCTCGCGGTGTCTCTCCCTTTTGCTTCTCTTACCTGTGTTTTTTGTTTCATTTTATTGCTAAATCACTCTTTTTTCCTTCTCGTTCTTTTTCCGCTTTGTCTCCCCCGTTCTCTTCTCTCTGTTCCACGCGGTCCCCCTCTCTCTTGCCTTCCTCTCCCTTCACCCTCACCCCAGTGCTCTCGCCACGTCTCTCCCAGCTCGCTGCAGCCTCACTGCCAGTCTCACAAGAAGAAGAAGGTGGCCCTGGTGATCCAGAGCTGGTGGTGCCGCACCCAGTTCCACCGGCGTGAATGGTGCCACGTGTGGGTGCTCTTGCACTACACCTGGTGCCCCGTACATTAACTCTACAACTGTTAGATGAATATTTCTCACTCTATAGCTTGTTTTTCCTTTTGACTCAAATTGCGAGTTATATAATTTCACTGCTGGGGCTGAATTAAGAGTCTGGCGAACAGGGTATTTATTTAATGCGATTTTATATAGCGCGAACATTACCCGAAGGTGTCAGAGTGCTCCAGAGGTACTCCATCCCAATTGCAATGGCATACCCTCTGCCCGCCTCATTTAGAGTTGGGCCAGCAGGTAGTTTTCCACTGGCAGAGCCAGATGTTAGCTCTTGTTACACTCTCCCCCTGAACCTCTTTCCACAATGTATCGCCTTCCTTCAGGCCGTCATGCCACAAAGCAGAGCGCTCTCCCAAGTGCGTCGCTGCCCCTCCACACCTCCACGTCAGCTTCCCCGTCCCCCCAACCTTTCCTATCCCTCTTCGCTGCCCCAATTCGTCACAATTTCTCACTCCACTTTTGTTCAGGCGCCACCCAAGATCCCCTCTACGCACTGCTGCATCTGTAAATTCAACCCCCCCTTCCCTGCCAGGTTCTTCTCCCCTTTTACTTCTGCCCGCTTTTAATTATTTTTTTAGTTGTGCACGTCTTATATTTAGCATGGCGCCCACTTTTAATTATTTATTTAGTTGCACGCATTGCTTGTTTATTGGAGCCAGCTTTTTACAAAAAATTATTTGTGTTTGAGCGGCATCCAAGAACACCTCGCCACACTGCTACATCTGTAAATGTAAGCCACCCTTCCCTGCCAGGTTCTCCTCACCTCGTGCTTCCCATGACTGCGCATAGTCCCCACAGCTGTTAGCACACCTAGAATACGGCCACACAAGGCAAAACCTTATTCAAACAAGCATTTGCAATACAATAGGTCTCACATTTACACAAGTTTAAGCTATTGCCATTGTAAATGGCAATGCCTTTTATTTATGTTTTACAAACAAAAACATAAATAAAAGGCATTGTCATTTACAATGCAATAGCTCAAACCCGCATAATTGCGAGACCTACTGCATTGCACCACTCAACGCCACAGCACCACTCAACGCCACAGCACCACTCAATGCTACAGCATCACTCAGTACCACTGAATGCCACAGCACCACTCAACGCCACAGCACCACTCACCGCCACAGAACCACTCAACACCACAGCACCACTCAACACCACAGCACCACTCAACGCCACAGCATCACTCAACGCCACAGCATCACTCAACGCAACAGCATCACTCAACGCCACAGAATCACTCAGCACCCCTCAATGCCACAGCACCATTCAATGCCACAGCACCCTTCAAAGCCACAGCACCCCTCAATGCCACAGCATCCCTCAATGCCACAGCACCACTCAACGCCACAGCATTACTCTACGCCACAACATTACTCAACACCACAGCACCACTCAACGCCACAGAACCACTCAACACCACAGCACCACTCAACACCACAGCACCACTCAATGCCACAGCATCACTCAACGCCACAGCAACCCTCAACGCCACAGCGTCACTCAATACCACAGCGTCACTAAACGCCACAGCATCACTCAACGCCACAGCATCCCTCAACACCACAGTATCACTCAATGCCACAGCATCACTCAGCGGACAGCATCCCTCAACGCCACAGCATCACTCAATGCCACAGCATCACTCAATGCCACAGCATCATTCAAAACCACAGCATCACTCAATGCCACAGCATCACTCAGCACCACTGAATGCCACAGCACCACAGAATGCCACAATGCCGCACCCCTCAACGCCACAGCACCCCTCAATGCCACAGCACCCCTCAACCCCACAGCATCCCTCAGCGCCACAGCATCACTCAATGCCACAGCATCACTCAATGCCACAGCATCACTCAACATCACAGCATCACTTAATGCCACAGCATCACTCTATTCCACAGCATCACTCAATGCCACAGCACCACTCAACAACACAGCACCACTCAATGCCACAGCACCACTCAATGCCAACGCACCACTCAACGCCACAGCACCACTCAATGCCACAGCATCACTCAACGCCACAGCATCACTCAGCGCCACAGAATCACTCAGCACCACTAAATGCCACAGCACCCCTCAATGTCACAGCACCCCTCAACGCCACAGCAACACTCAATGCAACAGCACCACTCAGCGCACAGCAGCCCTCAACGCCTCAGCATCACTCAACATCACAGCATTACTCAATGCCACAGCATCACTCAATGCCACAGCACCACTCAACGCCACAGCATCACTCAACACAACAGCATCACTCAATGCCACAGCATCACTCAATGCCACAGCATCACTCAATGCCACAGCATCACTCAATGCCACAGCATCACTCAACACCACAGCATCACTCAACGCCACAGCATCACTCAGCACCACTCAACGCAACAGCACCACTGAACACCACAGCATTACTCAGCACCACTGAATGCTACAACATCACTCAGCACCACTGAAGGCCACAGCATCACTCAGCACCACAGCATCACTCAGCACCACTGAAGGCCACAGCATCCCTCAGCACCACTGAAGGCCACAGCATCACTCAGCACCACTGAACGCCACAGCATCTCTCTGTGCAACCATTCAACAACTGCTTCTAATATTTTCTCTCAATGTTTCAAGCTTTATTACAAATGTCACAAAAAGATGTTAATATTTCACTTCTGTTCTTGGATTTTCATCACAAAAAAATACACTGAACATAATCTTCTCAAAAGTTATTTACAAAAGTTTAAGCTATTGCCATTATAAATTACAATAACTTTTATTTAAGAATTAATTATTCAAAAAATAAAAGTCATTGTTATTTGTCATATTAATACATGCTATAGGTGTCACGTTTGCAAAAGTTAAAACTATTGGCATTGTAAATGACAAAGCTATTAATTTTGCTATTTTCAAAACCAACACATAAATAAAAAATGTGTCATTTACTATACCAATAGCTCAAACTTTCCTAATGCGAGAACTATTGCATTGCAAATGCTTGTTTTAATAAGGAATGTGAACCTCTGTGGTTGGATTCATAAATTAACGTTTTGGATGAGGAATCCAGGTGGGTTTCAACTTTGCATGAACACAATGTGGCCAGGGCCGGTGGGTAATGTATCTAGATGTCTGGCATGGGGAGCGCGTGATCACTGCATAAACTGTGTGTGCTGTGTCCTGATTTGCTATGTGTTCCTAACTTCATGAGACATCTGACTTTATGGTGTTTTGTGAACGAGTGCACCCCTCTGGACATGTGTGCTTTATTGAGGCCAATCTCCCTGGACCGTCGTAGAGTCGCTCTGCCTATCTGTAGCATTGATCTGGGGGTTCGTGTATGCGTTTTGTCTACCGGCTAGGTGGCACACCACCTGTCACTTGTCAATCAATGACTTCACACATAGGTCTCAGAGCTTGCCTGACTACGGATTTCTGAGTAAGGGTTGACGTGGAGTTTGAAACGAATGAATTAATCAATAGAGATGCAACTTAAGTTTTATATATGAATATATCGTTATTCATATTGACATCGACTTTTTCAATATTAACATTCCTCCCTTTAGTTCAATTTTCAACTACACTATTTTTTTTTAAATTCTTTTTATTGTAATTTTCAAAGACATAACATGTCAATAGTAATCAAAGTTACGGACCATTGCACTACAGCATCCGTCATCCAGGTATAATAAGTATACAACAACATAGAACATATAAGTTACCACACATTGCAAAAAAGTTGATGGACACATTCAGTGAATACATTTAAGTAATCAGATTTGTAAGTAAATATGCAGTTAAATATTTCCAGTAGTCTCTTGGCCGTGATCCGGTGGGGAGTTCTTCTTCATAAGTTTTAAATGTGTCTTGACAGTATGCCATGTCACGGAGCCATTGTTTTATTTGAGGTTTATCTTTACTGTCCCAACATAGCAAAACCTTGCGCTTGGCAAGGAGCAAAGCAACCATACAAAACTTACGTTTAGTTGTACGCACAGTTCTCAGAAGCCCCAGGTGCGTACGGTGCATGCAATTTCAATGCCAACCATCTCCCCCAATTGTGTAGAAACTTTTTCCCAGTATTCCCGCACATGTGGACAGTACCATGCAAAATGTACAAAGTCAGCCGTGCCAATTCCACAATGTTTACAACCCGCATCTGACGTAAGCCATATTTATAAAGCCTAGCTGGGGTATAATAAGTTTGATGTGGATATTTGAATTGCAGTATACTCAAATTGCTGTTTGGCATCAACATTTCAGTGAGGGAACAAGCTATCTGCCACTCCGCATCTGTGAGCAAAATATCCAGCACTTCGTTCCATCTTGCAAGCTCTCTATTTGTAGTATTGGCAATTTCTTCTTGCGCCATATTGTATAACCGCCATGCTAAGTGTTTGCTATTAGGAGAAGATATTACCAGTTGCAGCGTGTTCAATTGCGGGGGCTCTGCCGGATAAGTGGGATATCATTTCTTGATCGCCCCTTGAAGTCTGTGATATGTGAAGCAAAATAGTAGTGTTTGGTTGCTAACATATGTCAGATCTTGTGGTTTTTTAAATACCCCATTTTGCCAAAGATCTCCCATAGTGTCAATCCCCACCTTCTGTAATAGTCCCCTGCCTACCTCCTCACCAGTGACAAATAGATCAGGGTGGTTATGTAGTGGTAAGGCGGGGGCATATAAGGGCAGTTTACGTGCTAAACTACCTAACTTGTTCCAGGCCGCATTTGTAGCATCAATAGTGTTAATTTCTTTGGAGTGCAGTGGCTGCCTTCGGTGAGTGATGATCGCTGTTAATGGGATTGGCAAGGCGTCTCCTTCTTCTATAGCAGTGTGGGTTAAATAGGGGATCTGATGGTACCAGTAGTTAACGTATTGCGCTTGTGCGCACAGGTAATACAGCAAACAATCGGGCACCCTGAAGCCACCTCTGGAATATGGCAGAGTTAAAGCTGGTAATCCAATGCGAGCTTGCTCTCCCGCCCAGATCAATTTAATCACTAATGATGACAAACGGCGAAAAACCTCTGATGGGGGGGGTCGGAATATTATTGAAAAGTTAGAGGAACTTTGGTAAGATTACCATTTTCACTATGGCTATTCTATCTGTCAAAGATAGGGGCAGTTGGATCCAGCGACCAATTTTTTCATCTAGTGAAGATATCACTCTACCATAGTTAGTCCTAATCACAATCTCCGGATCACGATGGTACCAAACCCCTAGATACCTTACCGGGTCCGTTTGCCATTCCAAAGGGAATTCTGTGGGGTTTGGGTGCATAGTATCAGTTAGCGGGATAATTAAAGATTTTGCCCAATTGATTTGGAGACCTGACTGCCTCCCAAATTTAATATACTCACGTAATAAGGGGACCAAGTGTTGCTCCGGGTCACGCACATAAAGCAACATGTCGTCCGCATATAGGGAAATATGCAGGGGTTGCAGCGGAAACTGTAGAGCTGAGTAGTGATGCTTCTGTCTAACTTTACACACCAAGGGTTCAAGTGCCAGCGCAAATATTAACGGGGAGAGAGGGAATCCCTGCCTCATCCCCCGCGCTATGTGTATTGTGTCAGATATATAAACATTGACTTAAACACGAGCCACTAGCTTTGTGTACAATAATTGGACCCATTGAATAAATATAGGGGGAAAGCCCATCCTCCGTAGCACTGTCAGCAGGTACGACCATTCTATAGAATCAAATACTTTGGCAGCATCTAACATAACCGCAGTTGCCTTCGTGCTAGGAATCAAGTAGTGGGAGAGTGCGAACAATGTCCTAGTGTTGTGCGTAGTCGCCCTAGATGGTATAAAACCGGACTGATCTGGGAGGACCAGGTTGGCCATGAGGGGCTGCAATCTCATAGCCAGTAATTTAGCCAACATTTTAGAGTCAACGTTAAGGAGTGAGAGTGGCCTGTAGGAATCACAGCTTTCTGGGTCCTTAGAAGGCTTAAGAAGGGCAATTAGTATAGCTTCTCTTAAGGAGGGAGGAAGTACCATCTTATCAAATGCATCCCCATACATCGCGACTAGGTGTGGGGCTATCGGGTCCACAAAGGTCTTATAGAATTCACATGTGAACCGGTCTGTGCCTGAGGCTTTACAGTTTGGTAACGACTTAATAATTTCTGTAACCTCCTCTACAGTAATTGGCAATGACAGATACTCACATTGTGTATCCGATAGCCAGGCAATGGCCACGTCTGCCGGATAATCCATAATCTCCGCTGACGAAGCCGCCGGCTGTGACTCACACAGCGCGCCATATGTTTTTACCAAGCCCTGTAATATACCTGTCACATCTGTTCTCACACAACCGTCCTCCTCCCTAATTTGCAGCACAGACTGGGGGCTACGGCCTTCACAAGTTTTTGATGCTAACACTCTACCCAGTTGCCCCCTTTACCAAAAGCCCTAACAGTAGGACTCTTAGCTAGGCATTTAAGCTCATCTTCGGTATATGACCGATACTCCGTCATTACCATTCTAATTTTCCCCAATAACTGAGGACATTGTGTAAGCTCATATTCGCGCTCAAGCCCTTTCAACTGGTTTTCACATCTAGAGAGCTGTCCACGTATGTCCTTCAGGATTCCCGCATTCGTGCTTATACACACACCTCTCAATGTGGCTTTGAAGGCCTCCCACAATAAGCTAGGGTCATCAGTAGAAGGCACGTTTAACAGAAAGTAATCTGTAACAGCTGTGGTGATAGTGTCTTTGTATACTGAATCCGACAAAGCTTTCACATTGAATCGCCAGCTATACGGTGGTGGCACGTAAAATGGCACATTAAGGGACAATAATATGGGATTATGACCGGATAATGTATTGGGTAGGTGCTTTATATCTTTGGTCCAAAGCAGTGCATCCTTCGACCCAATCCAGTAATCTATACGCGACCAACTGCTGTGGGCTGCCGATGTGTGTGTCACTTCCATACGCACCGAGTTCTGAGTTCTCCATATATCATGTAACTGCATTTCTATCATGATATCTATTACCTTGGCCACATTTTTAGAGGGGTGCCGTATTTTTAGAGGAGCGAGGAGTGTTTTGTTACCGTTTGCCGCTTTGGGAGAGAATCTTTCGCCGCGGGTGCCGCATCGCCGTTCTGAGCCAGGAGAGAGCACCTACCTGGGCTTTTGTTGCTGCCTGTGACCTGGGGCGGTTCTGCAAGGAAGGAGATCACGCACTGAACGCCAGCAGGGACTCGATGTACCAGGAGTCCCTGCTTGACTATTAACACCTGGTCCCGCGTTCTGCTGCAAGCCCCGTCCACAGGATACCACTCACATTCAAAAACTCCTTGCTACAACCACTCCCCGGGTGCCGCATTTTTAGAGGAGTGAGGAGTGTTTTGTTACTGTTTGGCGCTTTGGGAGAGAATTTTTAGCCACTGCTTGCCGCACCCGCTTTGCGGGTGCCGCATTGCCGTTCTGAGCCAGGAGAGAGCACCTACCTGGGCTTTTGTTGCTGCCTGTGACCTGGGGCGGTTCTGCAAGGAAGGAGATGACACACTGAAAGCCAGCAGGGACTTGATGTACCAGGAGTCCCTGCTTGACTATTAACATCTGGTCCCGTGTTCTGCTGCAAGCCCCGCTCACAGGATACCACTCGCGATATATAATAAGCTTAGGCACCCGCTGCGCGGGAGCGTCCCAGGAGAATCCTGGGACAAGGGCGGGGCCGTCTGCGGCCGTCAGAGGCCAGAGGAGACCGGGCTGGGCCCCCTCACTGAGCATTTCATTGAAGAGACTACAAGAGGACCAGACTCTGTTTAATACAAGTGTAACATTTCGACTCTCTCGTTAAGCCAAAGTGTATTATACTATCTGCCTCTGCCATTGTTACAGGATTATTGAGGACTAAACCACCATTTATACCTTATCGTGCCTTCCAAATCCAACTACCACAGCTTTATTTTTGATATACTGTGACTTTAGGCACCCCCCCTGTGAATCGGGGCTGGGCTGAGCTACTCGTGTTGATAACTGTTAGACTTGTTAGACGCTGATATTATTACTCGGGCTGCCTCTTTGAGTTTGATCAAGACACTGACATTTGGGGGGAGTGAAAGTATATTCTTTTAGCTCAATGGCAACCCGTTTTGGGAGAGGGAAGGGAGGGGGAGTGGGCGGCAGTGTAAGCGGGACACTCGATCAATTTATCGTCAGGGCCACTTCTGTACTTGAACAAGAAATTGCACTCACCGAGCGACGCTTATCTGCTGAGCCAATGTATAACAGGCGTTCCACGCTAGGCCCTCTAATGCTAGTGCCATCTCCAAACCATCAAGAGGGGAACACTGCCAGAAACCGACCCTTACGTCCAGAACAAATTTTGTAAAATGTAGAGGGGAATGTGGCAGACATATCTGGATTAAGTAGAACCTGCTCTCCTGTGACAATAATTCCATTCACAAGCGTGGATATAACAAATACTGTAACCCCAGGTTCCCCAATAAAGTTAAATGGGGGATAAAAGGTGAACACCGCCAAACGGAAATGGGGGGGGGGGCACAGAAGGAGAGATGCCCTAAGATGTCAAATGTCTCTAGGGCACAACCTACCACTACAAAGGAAGTGCTGACTATTGAATCTAGTTTACAACCGATAACGGTGCAATCTTCAGCGCTCAATACCGCAACCCCGAATAAAATGGTGGTCGATATAACCACCCCTCTGGCCCAATTATCTGAGGACTCCATAAACCAAATAGGCCAATTAGTAAAGTCTCTTATTTTACCTCTCCTTGAAAGAACAAGGTTAATTGGTGAGAGACTGGAGAGGTTTGAGCAATCCACCATTGAAAATGTTGATGCTTTAAATCTACAGTTAGAGGGAACTATGAGCAACAACACCTTTGGAGTAAGCACCAAGAAGGTTTCCGTCGTAATAGCTCCTACATCCCATTCCCCGGTGCCTGCCACCTCCATCCTTGTGGTCTCTTCTGATAATCGGCCATCTTCTACTCTAGAAAATGAAAGGGCCAATCTAGAGAAAAACCTTCGTAAGCATGGAAAAGAGGCCCAAAAAGGCTAAAAAAATATAGAAGAGCCACCTAAAAAGGCCCCCCTAACTGATAGAGCGACCATTAACGAGGTTTATGGAAAATCCCTTTTAAAGCGCATCGACTTGCCCCCGGAGTCCTCTCCCTACGTTGCTGTGCTCACTGGTATTCCAGAGTTAAAAGAAGGAAAAACAGAAAGCTACCAAGAATTAAAGAACAAAGTAACTTTCTGGTTAAACAAGAATAGGCCCCTCCCAGGTTGCTTCAACGGGGAAGTTTTGTTTGTAAGAAGGGTAAGCTGGGTGGGGCAAAGAACTAAGGATATACCTGGGGACTCTATCGTAGTTAACTTTAGGGACAGACTAGTGGTTTGCTTTATTACTGACGTATACTTTCAAAGGGATTGGAGAGATATTAATGCTTTTGATCTGAGCCACTTTTATCCCCCGTCCCATGCAACACAAGCACAGTACAACCCCTCGAGAACGCAAGGTGTGGGGGACTTGGAAGGGTTTAAAGCTAGCTTTTCTGTACCTACCTTCAATCATTTTACAGAATTGTATGGGATGGAGGGAGTAGACTGACTTAGAGGACAGGAAATGGGTCAATCTTTATTGGTTGATGAATTGCATCCAGGATTAGATAAAGATATAAACAAGAGCACAACCTGCATACAATAATTGTGTTTATTTGGGTGTATTCAGAACTATAAGTCATCTAAGGAGGGCCTGGAAGAGAAATCAGATTCAACTATGGGTTCTATTGAAGAACCTTTGCAAACTGTATGGCCTGATTCAAATATTAAAGGAAGTGCACCCATAGCTGAAGAAATTGCCTACAGCACCGTAGGGGTCCAGCTGGTTGCAGTTGAAGGTACTGAGGTGTTGCCCCCATTTGAAACAGGCATACCGGGGAACCTGACTACAGAGAGTAACATACCATATGTCGATACACCCAGCTTACCGACTGGGGGAGTAGAAGGGCTTCCAGAGCAGGGAACCAATGCCGGTCCAAAAATATTGTCCTGGAACATAGCTGGTCTCACCTCTAAACTTGACTAGCCAGATTGGGGGAAATACATTGACACCCATGACATATGTGTTTTCCAGGAAACGTGGGCGGTAGAACCAAAATATAGGGCAGGTTTTGTGGCATATTGCGAGGGGGCTGTTAACGGCCCAAGGGGAAGACCATCTGGTGGGCTCTGTGTTTGGGTTGCTATAGATCTTGGCTGTATGGTTAAGCGAATCGAGACGCATTCACCAGTCATAACCTCTATTACCCTGACTTGCAAGAATTCCCAAAAACTTGCAATCGTAAATATCTACTCCCGCCCGATGAAGTATGGTGGGATCTTGCCGGCAATCACCAGTCTGACAAATCTCTTAGCCAATCTGGAAGGAAATTCTAAACTTATAATTTGTGGCGATTTTAACTGTCAATTCGAGCCGTTAGGAGGTGACATATCTCGGATTACTGAGGAAGAGGACTCCATCTGGTTTATCCCCCCTCTAAACATGAATTCCACCAGTCGATCTACTCCGTTAGCCCTTCAGATAACATCTTTGACACTGAACTTCGCACTAAGGGCTTGTAATGGCCGCTTTCCAAGTGATAGTCCCGGTCGGCCGACGTTTGAGAGACACGGCCAGTCCTCTACCATTGACTATATCATGATTAGTATGGACCTATAGCAAAAGGTGAGGGATTTTGCTATAGGAGAAAGATGTGAGAGCGGCCATAACCCTCTTGTCATGACTTGGGACTGCAAATGGTCTGGGACTAATAACACTGGTAAGGAGAAGTTTCAAAATAATCTGACCATTGTAGAGGGAGGGAGGCGGATAAGACGGACTAAGGTAATTGAGTCAGAGGAATCATTGCCCAAATTGTATGCTAGTATCATTCCGGTACTGGAAAGGGTTAGTGATCTGGTAGGGAAACAACAGTACCCTGATTTTGATAATGAAATAGGAAACCTACACCACACACTTACTGAGGCTCTGGCTGCTTTCTTTTATAGGAGTGGCACGAATAGTTTTAGAACTGGAGACCCTAGGAATTCCTGGTACACAAAAGCATGCAGGTTGGCGAAACAGGCCCGCTTGAAAGAACTGAAAGGGTCCGACCATTCACGTATTAGGGAAGCTAGAAAGGTCCACAAGAGTACCATAGAGAATGCCAAAATTGAATGGGAAACTGCCAGGTGGCAAGAAATCAAGACGGCCCTTGAGCACAAAGACAGCGAAAGCTTTTGGAATCTTGTCCACCATGGGAAAACAGAGGGCAGAACTACACTCGACCGCAACATTGATGAGGGCACTTGGTTCTCGTATTTTAAAGGACTGTACTCTACTTCCCTTTTAGAGTCAAATTCAAATAACACTTCAGTTTGTAATTTTAATCCCCGAAGTTTACTCGATGCACCCCCTTATTTGAATTGGGAAAGGTGGAATCTTCCCTGGCCAAATTGCAACCTAACAAAGCCCCAGGATTGGATAAAATCCCGGGTGACTTATTTAAAAGCGAACAGCTAATTTGGGCCCCTTATCTTGTAGCACTTTTTAATGCAATTCAGAACGGTCTCTCTGCGCCGCCGACATGGGCTGGTGCTGAGATCGTCCCAATCTACAAAAAGAAATCTCCATTGGAACCCTCGAACTATAGGCCTATCAGCCTTATCGATGTCCCGCAAAAACTGTGTGGGAGGTTACTGTTGGAGAGATTGCAGGAATCGATGGAAGAACAGGCCATATTGACCCCTCTTCAAGCAGGCTTCAGGGCCAAGATGTCCACCGTGAATCAGCTATTCTGGTTACAGCTGATTCACTGGAAGCATGTTATACTTGAACAGGGGAGTTTATATCTCACATTCGTTGACCTAAAGTCAGCTTTTGACATGGTTGATCGAGAACAACTATGGAAGATTCTGTACACTATGGGGGTTCCCCCTTATCTCTGTTTACAACTGCAACGCCTTCATGAAGGCACTTTTTCCAGAGTGAGGTACGGAAAAGATGACAGCTGATGGCCCAATTTCCGATTGATAAGGGGGTCCATCAGGGTTGTGTACTGGCGCCAACCCTTTTTTCGCTTTTTCTCAATGGTCTAGTGGAAGACCTATATCAAGCTAAAGATCTGGATTCCCCAAAATTGGGTTCCCGCAAATTTCCAGTATTAATGTTTGCGTTTGATACCCTGCTCCTTTCTAAGTCACCCAAGGGGATGCAGAGAGTATTAAGGGAATTTACAGATTTTTGTAAAAAGAGGAAACTCTAAGTTAACATCAATAAAACAAAATATATGGTGTTTAGCGCCAAACCGTCTTCCTACCCGGAACCAACCATGAATGATATTCCATTGGAGCGTCTTTGAATATCTTGGACTGACTCTGAATGATAAAATGGCCTGGATCCCCCAAATCGAAAAGGCAAACCTGAGGCTTACACAGACTATAGGTGGGATAAGGAAAATTAATAATGGCTGTTCATCAAAGGCAATAAGCCCGCTACTGGAGATTTACAAAGTGCAAGCTCGCTCTGCAGCTTTATATGGGGAGGAACTTTTGGGACACAGTAAAACTAAAATATTAACGATAACTGAAAACAAATTCCTCTGAAGTATCGCAGCGTTGCCAACTAATACCCCATTGGTCCCACTAAGGATGGACCTTGGTGTCCCCCCTGTGGCGGATCTTATCTCAAGCCGACCATTTTTATACTGGCGCCGGCTTTGGAGTACTGAAGAGCTAAGCCACTACAGGGAGGAGCTCAGGTCGTGCCTACCGTTACCAGGAGCAGTCAGAAGAATAGCTTGGCTGTCTTTTGTAAGGGACTCCTGCAAGGCAATTGGGAGAGAGGATCTTTGGGCAACCCCGGAAGAAGCATGTGCAATTACCCCGAAACAAACTTTATCCAAAATCCTGAAAGATCATAATTTGTTGTCTTTAAGCCAAGCGTATCCCATTGTAAGCTTGACTTGGGTGTTTCTGAACCATAAATCTAGCTACTCCTTTGAACAAGCCCTGGATTTTATATATCCTTCGTCGACAAGGAGGCTTTACCTTCAATTCAGATATGGCACCCTTCTGTTACTTGCATTAACAAACAAGTGGTCAGATGATTCCTGTTACCTTTGCCCTGGGTGTCACATGAAAGAAGAAACAGAAGCCCATGTGGTCTTTTTTTGCCCGGCCTATAAGAAGGCAAGGAAAAAATGGATCATACAATTATGTAGGAACTTAGGCATAAAGAACTATCCAGCTACATCAAGAGTTTTAAAATCTGAGATGAAACCACTGTTTGTTATTGCAATGTCTACATTTTTGCAGGAAATGTGGATAAAGAGAGGGAGATTTTTAGAAATCGATGTATAGGCATTAAGATTACTTTGTACTTTCTATCTGAAGTTTCAGCTTGTTTTTAATCTGCCCCAATATAACTGTTTAATAGATTTTTTAATGACTTTTATACTAATTTATTTTTTTAAATAATTGGGCCCTAAATGCTAACCTGTATGAATTTTGTGAATGCTTCGGCCTCTGCTCTTCTTTGACGTTTTTTTATTGCCACAATCGCAAATCAAAATATGGATGTTTAACCTAAATTGTTCTATTTTAACCTATGTACTTTTATGACTCAAAAAAGTAGAAATAAAGTTATTAAGATTACCTTGGCCATCGCCCTCCAGTGTGGTTCTGTAGTGATACCTGATCTGTCGAGGTGCTCATTTAATACAAGATTGAAATCCCCTCCCCAAAGCAAAGTTCTACCCAACTCCCCATGTAGTTTCCATGTAGCCAGATCTCGTGATAAAAGTCAGGCTCATCTGTATTTGGGCCATATGTATTATTAATCGTGATCTGTTGCCCTCGAAGTTTGATATATCGACCTTGAGTGTCAGCTACTGTGTGTTCAACTGCAAAATGTGTTCCTTTTTTTACCAAGACTGTGACCCCTCTTGAATACGAGGTGTATGTGGAATTGCGAATCGATTCAGCCCATTTACGACCAAATCAGCTACTAGTGTGGGGCGATATGTGTTTCTTGTAATTGAGCAATGTCAATATGGAATCTATCAAAATAAGCAAACATTTGTCAGATTTTTTTGGGGTTGTTAAGCCCTCTGATATTCCACGTGAGCAAGTTTAAATGCACAGGCCTCGGTTCATCGGCAGCCATTACGGTTACAGGAAATTAAATACCCGCAAAGCATGACTGGTATGAAGTGTCCTAACTCGCTGTGATATCTGTTGTGTGGAAGAACAGGAGTCTTGTTGTGAAAAACACAGTCATTTTGGAGCTCAGCAATGCATCTCAAGTGTTCTGGTACACAAAACAATTCCCAACCCCTACCCAACCACCCACCAACCACTTAAGCATCCCAAACATGCCAAAGACAAACCCCTAGAGTAGTGCACCCACCCAAACAAAAACTCGGTGGAAATCTCGCGTGAGGGTCCGCCATGGGCATACATCATCATCCAAGTTAATGGATGTGGTCAGAACTCAACCATAAGTGCAGTCTAAACCTAATCAAACATAATGTGATACAATTGACAGCAACTCTAACCTCACATGAGGCTACACGCCGTATTCCGGCTAGTATACATTTTCTTGCTTACATCATGACATCTCAGCTAATCCGCAGTAGAGAAATCTCCCCCCGCCCCTGAGGGTGGGACTTGGTAGTTTCGCACAGTCACATGACTAACATACGTGTAAAATGTTCAACACCAGCGTAAGTCGCCACACAATAAGCGGCTTGTCAATTGATATATGTCAATCCAAGAAGACCCCACCCACACCTCCGATCTGTCATTACTAAGCGCAGTGAGCCCGCTCCCTGAAGTCAAAGAAGGGTCCCTCAGTTGCCCCGGCCTACATCAGGAGCATATTGTGCGAAATGTTTTAAATTCAAGTAGTCAAACATTGCACATTCAGCACGACCAAATGACCCTCCACCCAGTGTGTTCCGACAGCATGATATATGCCTGAGATGTAGTCTCATCAGTGAGTGACATACAATGCTCACTTGCCACTTAGAGGGGCTAGCAGAACAACAACGAGAACAAAACAAAAAACTTTTCATAAAGAAGTCAGTGGTTATTAGCCCATCAAAGTCTAAGTTCAGGTGAGTCGAGAGACTCAATATTGTTCACAGCGGCCAAGCAACAGTGCTTCCTCCATCGCCATTGTAGTCAAACCCCACCACTGATCTCTCCATCCTTCAGATGCAGCATGCAACCATGTAGTATACTGTGCCGCATATCCATCGTTCAGACATTGCACTTACCGCACGGTAGCATACCAGTCTATAGGAAGTCTGTAGTATTCGAGC
Organism: Lissotriton helveticus; assembly: GCF_964261635.1. Classification (NCBI taxonomy): domain Eukaryota; kingdom Metazoa; phylum Chordata; class Amphibia; order Caudata; family Salamandridae; genus Lissotriton; species Lissotriton helveticus. The sequence continues at coordinate 1,481,225,898 of NC_136067.1, read as the reverse complement.
CATCAGGACCTGATGGCAGTAGGGCATACCGGAAATAAAACCCATGGTGCCAGCACTGACCTGTGAGACATTCCTTTATGCTGATTTCTCAGTCTGAATCCTGATGCTGGTCATTGCGTTTCTGCTCCTTACGTTTAGTGGCAATTTTCTTGATGAAATCCTGAGCAGCTTTTGGTGTCTGGAGGATCGTTGGCCGACCATCCCACGTCACTTTCAAGCGCGCTGGGTAGAGCATGGCATATTCCACATTCATCTTGCGCAATTTCAGCTTGGCTTGTGCAAATTCTCTGCGAGCTTGTTGTACAGCCATCGTGTAATCCGGATAAAACATCAGCTTGTTGCCCTGATATGACACATGTTGCTTTTCATGCGCCATCCTCAAAATATTGTCTCTATCCCTGTAATTCAGGATACGAGCCACTATGGGCCTGGGGGAAGCACCCGGTAGCGGACGTGGTGCCAGCGACCTATGCGCACACTCTACTATGAAGACCGAAGAAAAGTGTTCAGCCCTGAAGATAGCACGAAACATCTCCTCCACGTATGTTTCCATACGGCCGGTGTTGGTGGATTCTGGTACACCTGCGATCCAAACACTGTTCCGGCGCAATCTCGCTTGTAAGTCTTCGAGCTTGTTTTAATCACAGTAACTTTCCATCCCTACACATTTATTTATCGTGGCATGTGCCTTGACCTCCACAGCTGCAATTTTGGTTTCGGCATCATCCAGGCTTTCCCCCTGTTTGTCCAGCTTCGCCGCCATGTTGTCCACGTGCTGGGTGAGGTGGTCCAGTTTCCTGTTGATATCTTGTAGACTGGATTGGATTGCTTTAAGGACAGATTCCATGCCGCTGTTTGTTGTAGCCTCCGTCTCTGCTTCAGTGTCGGAATGCGTGGTTGCACCCTTCGCCTGCCACCATGATTTGAATGTGCGCTTCGGCTGATGCTTGTCTGGTTTGCCCATGATGAGGAGTGGGAGCACCTCCAATGAGTGCTATTAAGAGACACAATCTAAGCTGACCCAGCAGGAGCCTTGTACGCCACCTAACCACGACAATGTGGACTTCCCAAGCTTATAATCTATGCCACTTCGAATTAGTTCTTCCTTCCAGTACCGCTGCCACAGTGAGGAGCCCGTATATCCACGCGTGGGGAATAATCAGGGCTGCTTGTATGTATATGACTGGAAGTAGTACTGAGGCACATGTCCCACTCACCAGCACCGCCACGTAGCAACACGCCAGAGATATTTGGTGTCAGCCACAGTTATTGTTGTCTCGAGAATGGCGCCTGCCATAATGAAAGACTTCTGTAAGCGCTGCACCAGTGATAGGGACATGCACCAACGTTATGTGCCGAGGCAGAAGCAGCGCGGCGCCCAGTCCGAATCAGCACCGGGATCAGGGCCCGGAGGTAGCATCCAAATTACGTTTACACCCCCACGAGACAGGTCCACTTAGACCAAGTAGATCAGCATCCCGATCCCAGTGGTGCATTATGATTCATCTATGGGTGATGCACCTCCTCACATTGTTCAAGCACACCTGTGTGCTGCAGTACTCCCTTCTCATCACACTATCTGTTTGGCCGCCATTTCAGTCCCATCGGCCTCTGGCAGTACAAGGCGCAGTAGCTCAACAGCGCTTCCCCGTTGACAAATCTCCCACTGACTGCATTCACACAAAGCAAAGGCCTGCAGTCCCACCGTGTCGCAGCGCTGCCAGCAGCCAGTTAGACGTTTAAATACCTGAAGCTGATTTTGGAGTTTTCGGGCGCTGCCATTTTGTGCTGGGGTTTTCGCGCACTTTTTCGGGGATCCACAGCAGTTATCTCTACCCAGCTGAGGAGCACAAGAAGTACTGGGAGATCCAGGGGGGCCTATCGCACCTAGCGATGGTCTCCGCTTATCGACTGGGACGCTCAGGGGTGTTGATTTTGCGCGTATTCACTCACCAGACGGTGCAGAGGCCAGATCACGCTATAGATCAGGGTGCCACCATGTCATCGCGGCCCACGCCCCATCACTTCAATGTGCGCTGCCGCTGTCTGCCTCTAAATTCTGCCACTTCAGATGCTCCCCGAAATGTCGCCACGCGCTGCATAAGCAAGTTCACTGTCCCGAATCAGCGCATTGTGGCCCCCGCTCAGCTGTACCACTCACCGCGTTCTCTAATTTTAAAGCGCACTGGCGGTTGCCATCTTGTTGAGCTCCATAGTTGCTGGGCCGTCGGAGCTGGAGGGTTATTTTAACACTTTTTACGCCTCAATGCAGGGTTCAATTCTTCTCAAATGCATCACGTCAACTTCCGATGCATAATGCTGCCAAAATACCGATATGTAATGTCTGCTGCAAGGCTATATCAGCCAATTCATGCGCCTGACCAGCGGAGCTGTCTCAGTAGGCAGCCATCCCGCAATGCACCCTTTAGCGCCCCCAATTTTCAACTACACTATCTAACCCATACTTCATGGTAGTTACTTTACTTGGGGACTGTTGTTCATCGATTTTGACTTTTACTGCTTTACTAGTTATTTGCATTTTACGCAATGTTAGGACTATTTTTTCATAGCAGGGAATCCTCAATTTCACAGAACCTCTCACAAGCAAGAACATGATGAAAACTGGCAACAATGATGTGCACAAGGGAGAGCCAGGAGAACCAATTTGAGAACCACTCATGCTCAGAGGCACCTCTCTCCTCATGCATGTCTCTTTGTAAACAGTGCAGTGCTTGGATGGAAAGAGTCAATGTCCCGTTATCCATGTCATTTCTCAGGATAAACTTGCAGCAGGACACACATTCTTGGCACACACCCCTCCTTCCATTGTTGTTATTTAGTCTAACATAAAATGATGCTGCTTCACCATGAAGCGGATTGCTCTCAGTTCTTCCTTAATCGGATTAAGGCCAAGCTCGGGGCTGCCCATCATTCTAAGCATTTCCCACCTGGTTATTTGGAGCCAGCAGACATTAGCTTGTGTCTGTACGGTGAAGCAGTGGCGGCCGGTAAGTTTTGGGGGGAGGAGGGTGGACGGGACACACACACACGCTCACATACACATAACACTCACAACCAGGTGTGTACACACACACACAAACACATTCATTCACAACACTCTTTCCCAAACATTCACACATACACGCACGCACCAAACAATGCAAAAATAACTTAAATCACACTTACCTTTAGCCAGCTCTGCTCTGCCTCGGAGGTTCCAGGAGGCTTGGGACTGCTGCCTTCTCTCATTGGATGACCTAAGGTTAGCCAATGAGGGAAGGCAGCAGTCCTATCGTCATCATAGAGTGGGATGGGGTCAGGGAGACTACTGACCCCACCCCACTCTGTGATGAAGTGTCACCGATTTACACTCGACCCTGGGCACTTCAGGGCTTAAAACTGAAGCACCCGGGTGCGGGGCAATCAGTGACGCTATCCCTCGTCACTGAGGGGAGTGCCTCAGCAACCTTTGCTGAGCTGAGAAAGTCACGCCCAATGGAGCTGTGACATTCTCAGCCCAGCAAAGTTCAGTTCAGGCAGCCAGGAGCCAGAGCTAAATGCGCATGTGTGTCTCCTGGCTGCTTAAACTGAAAGTGAATAGTGTCTGTCAGGTTGAATTTTGTTCAGCCTGGCAGACACTGTTCCTATGGGGAATAAGGGGGCGGGGCCCTTCCACTCAAATGGACCAGCCGCGCCTGCGGTGAAGACAAAGGTATCGACCCTCCCGCTAATACTTGGGTGTATTAAAACAGCCTGAAGTTTCTGAAGTGTCCTTGTGCTGAGCCCAGCCAAAATAATCTGCAGTTCTTTTTTCATGAGCCTGATGCAGCAAGGTTGTTTTTTTCCTTAGAGGGTTCTGGTACAAATCCTATAGTTCTTCTCCGGGAATGGCCCATTTCAGTGTGTATATGGTTACAAGGAAACAGAGTCCGTGCCATCCGGGGACGAGCTGAGTGTAGACAAACTTGCCACACTGCCAGTACATATCCATCAGCTTGGAGGTGTCCCATTACATATGTGCAGGGTGGTGCCACAGTTTTCATTCGTGCCATGTGGATGTGTTCCTTATACCTCTGACACATAAGGAATACAGTGTAAGTTTCCATACAAATAGAGATGTCTCCTTCCCTTCTAGCCAAGTGTATTACCCACCTTGGTATCCCAGCTCTCCTGACATGGGGTGTGTATGCTTTCTTTCAACCCTGCCCAATGAAACCCATTTCCCTGCATATCATCAAGCTGGATGGCCCTACACAGAAACTCCATGTTGGGGGTCAACTTTTTGTTAAATAAGACTGCTACAGATACACTAAGGGCCACCCTTGGACCACAAATTAAGGCAGAGGTGTATGTGTTTATGCATTGAGTTGGGGGTGTTGCTACCTCCAAGAATCTCTTCTCTGGGAAATATCGGGCCAAACAGTATCCTCCCATATGGTGCTCTTCCTGCGCATTCTATCTAGCTCAGTTGGAATTTCACAAGGCTTGGTGAAAAGGTATAGAGCAGTTGGGTTGAACAGGTACGAGTCAGATTTACTACTGCTATGTGGGGTTCTACCTTGTTGGGCTGGATTTTAGCCCTGATTCTGCATAGATATAACTGCAAAAGGTATTTTGCTTTTTCAGTCAGTCTGTGCATACTTCATGCTGTATCATTAAACATACGTTGATGACTGGGAGCCCACGTCAGTTGTGTGCTGATACCACATGTTGTGTAAAACGGCGCAATGTAGTGCATGTGGAATGCTACTGTTCGGGTTGGTGCAATTATAAGTGACATGGGAGAGATCCATTTGGCCAGGCGGCTCTTTAGCAGTGAATAGGTGCAAGAGCGCCCAAACTAAAACATAAAAGCGCAATAATATATAACTTATTAGTGAACATTGCAGGTCTTGGTATGGATCCAGGGGAGGGGTCTGTGGTCCTTTGGTGATTGGGGTTTCCTGTTCAACAGTTCAATCAAAAATAGTTCATAGTGCAGTTTATAATTTTGATTCACATACTTTAGATACACATTGGGGTGAGGATGTGGCAGGGGAAAGGTGGTGCACTTGGAGGATCTATTACAGACCTGTTGGATACGAATCTGGTTCATTTGCTAATGCAGAAAAACATTGCATGTGCACCATCGTTAATGATGTTTTCTTCTAGGTCCCTGTATATGTGTGTTCTCCACTCTTCATTTACACAATTTTTAGGGAGGCACAGGAATGTGGCCACAATCGTGGTATGCTTTTGATGGTTTTGATGGTTAAACCTAAAGGTGGCTTGATGGTGATTAGACAAGTTATTCTATTTTATGAGCCTTCGTACCTAACTGGGTGCTTGGATTAGTGTGAAATGTTTATGTAGTGGTCTTATGATCATAGGGGTGGATCGTATCAGATTGAATCTAGGGTTTCATGGGCACCATCAGTTTTTTTAGATCCTGTCTCTCTCGATGTATGCATGGGGGTGCCATTGGCTGCTTTCAAACTACATGTGTAGAACTGAGCGAGGAGGGGACATGTCAAGTGTTGTTGGTGGTTGCAACGTGCCTCAATATCACATGTATGTAATCTTCTCTGTTCTCGCATGCGGCGTGCAATGTGCCCCTCCCTTGTGGCACCTAGTATCTCACCTACATGCTTTCTTTAGAGACTTCTTTATGGTTTCCTTTTGTTGGTTTTTGGGTGCTTTCCTAGATCCTGCATGATTTACTATCTCACTTATCCAGAGGCAGGGGGGGTTGGAAGTTTGGTCCGTGACCCCCATGTATCCCTGATCATACTGTCTTGTGGTGTCCGAAGTCAGGGCTTACCACTTTCCCCGGATGATGTATGCACAGCATGGCATGTTGTTTAATTGCTAGGCCTGGTACAGGGGCTTGCACATTCTGATGGAGATGTGATGAATTTTGCAGACTCCCCTCTCCCAGGCATACCCCTTCTCCCTCACACCACGTCTTTTTAGTGCATTGGGATCTGGGGTTCCTGGCTTCTGGTTAGGGACTTCTAACTAGTGGGCACGCTTCTGTCACTATTTTAGAGGGGTATGGCAGGGCAACCAGAATTTGGGGATTTGAAAAACCCAGAAGGAAAGAAAAGAAAGCACTGCTAGGGAACATACAATTGTGGGGTGTTCCAAGCCATGAACCCTTGCTAAATTGTGCCTAGGTAGGATGACTGGACCATGACTGCCTCACAATTCTGGGACATCTGGTTAACCTGACGAACACATCGGCTGACCCAACACAACATAGGTGCCTCACAACTTATTGGCTCTTGTGCACGTGTGGTGGAGGTTATGGGATCATCACTATCTGAGGCGTACACAAAACGATCTCCCGTCACTTGAGGACAGCTTAATTTTAGAGCTAAATGGGGGCCTCCATTCCAGCCAGAGGCTTCTAGTCTTTTGGGGGGGATGTTGTGGCTATATGTCATGAAGGAAACATGGATCCCAGCCCGAATGCCAACAAATAGGGACCTTTCAATTTGGTCATTGGAACCCATCCCTATTTACTTTAGATGCAGGGATCTGGGTGTCTGTTTTTGAATACTTTGGGAGCCGTCTGCCCCCTCGTCAGACTGCCCTCCCTCCAGGGTGTGGTCCTCTAACCCTGCCCTGGGGGATAGGCAGCAGAGTGGGACCTTGGCTCCTGCAGGTGCCCTTTTAGTGAGGATACACAATCAACAGAGCACATACAACATCCCTGAATCCCTAGATGCAACTAAAAGTTTGTATCCCCTACATTGACTTATTGATCCTTCTTTTGGTTTTAGTGCAGTTAATTTTTGGGAAGTGGGTGAATGGGTGGTATTTTACTCTGGGGTTTTATATTGCCTCACATTTGGATTCTATGTTTGTGTGAAGGATTTACCTTCCTAGAGAGTTACCCCTTCCTGCAAAGCCTTTAGCCCCAGTTCCTGTTGGGCCGAGTTCCCTGTCTGTTGTTGCTGTTGCCACGTGTTTGTCCAACTACCTGATCCCTGTTGCCGTGGTACGACGGTTGTCTGACCTCCCTGTGGCCGAATGTAAGGTGCATTTGGGTTTCCCTGGGCTTGGTTTTGTGGATGAGGATTTTGTTTTGGCTGGCTCTGGCCCATAGATCTCTGTTCGTGGTATGCTTTTAACCGGCATCTGTCTGTCCTCTGCCCATCCAATGGCAATAGAAACATTCCCCTAGAGTCTGGTTGCTGCCAACCTCCCTGGAGTCTGCCGCTATAGCTAGTTTGAAACCCTCTGGGATTTTGCAGTGGAGGTCCCTTTAAGTCTGGTGTCATTTGCACGTTGATGGCCAACGCGGCCCTCTCAAGGGAGGTCTTTTTAAATTTGTGTTGGACCAATTTAGCAGTGTCTCTCTAGGCTTGCTCCTTTTTTTCTCTATCCTTCTCTTCCTTCTTGTCATGGTAAAGCAATATATGGACTTGTATATCTCACCAGGGATTGGTGTCTAACTAAAACACACTTTCCAATCCACTTTGTATTTCAGTGGGCAGACCCTTTTTGAGAATATTGTAAAAGAATGTGGCTTGTGGGCCCAAATCAGTCCAAAGCTGTCCTGTCTCTTGTCCCCATCGTTCCTTCATCCTATATATATATATATATATATATATATATATCTATATATATATATAGTCTCCTTGGCTTCATAATTTCTCCTACGTCAGGGTGGTCAGGGAACATCTCCCTCAGGAACTATATTTAGTGCTTGTATGAACTGAATGTGGCACTGTCATGCTCGGTGTTTGTCAGCATAATTTCTGGGGTGCAAGCTTGGGTGAATACTGTGTTACTCTGCTCTCCAATAGGACTACTTAACAGACTTTTGATATCACCTATCACTAGGTTTATTCCAATGGTGTTCATCTCAAAACATGAGATCCATTTCCCAGCTCCATCTATCAATGGCGGTTACTTTGTCCTTAGCCCTTCTTTATCCATTTAAGCCCACTGCGCATAGATGGTCCCTGATGTGCTCTTCTGTAGTATTTGGTACATTTTTATTTTGTGTAGTTCTACCGGTTTCTCCCTAACTTGGCGTTCCCATCTCTTTAGGCATTCCTGCATGTAGGAGGAATTCCATCCGGGATCTCCTTTTCCATGCTGGTTGGAGTCTTCCACTATGGTCATGTTGTCTGGTTCGAAGAATCCCTCCTTCAGCCAAAATCTATTGTACAGGTATTTTCCCTCGGTCTAGTGGGCTGGCAGGTGGCAGAACAGCCATGCAAAGGTCTTGCCTTTCTCTCTGGCTACTATCTCCTTTGGGGTCAGTCTACCTATCACATGCTCTTTTTTCTCCCTGTGTTTGCTGGGTGCAAGCTCTTTCTCTTTCCCTCCTTAGCTCACACCTTTCTTCCACATCCCATCTAAGTTGCCTTCTTTGCTCTGAGCTCTGCTCTGTTCATTTCAGTTGGGCTTTGCCCTCAAATTCACACTTGGTTGTTTCCTCTGCTACTTGAGCAAATATCTGCAGCTCCGTTATCGTCATTGTATTCTGGGGCATGGGGCCCTCTGCCTCACTCCTGCTAGCTGTATCACTGTCATGAACCTCACTAAAACTCACTGTCACTCATGTATTCACCTCGACCAGTGGGGGTGTTTGTTCTCAGTGGTGCTGGGGTTCTATGTATCGGACACGACAGACTGAGGTCGAATTTCTGGGATCCCTTGCACCGGACTGGGGTTGCGCTGGGGCTGCTTAGGTCTGCTGGCCTGTTAACCTCTCAAATCTGGGCCCAACCATTTGTTATTCAGTAGGGCACCTACTGGCTTCTTCAACTGGTGGATTACAGTATCTTAATGCATGGACAGCAAGAGAGAGAACCTCCATACCTGCATCTGGCGGGGGAGGTGCTGACTGTCTAAGCATCCTTGAAGATGGCCCATATTTCTAATAATGCTTCTCTCTTATCTTTCTTTTGACCTGCGTATTTGGGTTGTATGTGTGTTCTCATGTGTTCAATAACGTTAGTGTCAAAGTTCCCTCCTTTGCCAGGGAAATGTGTGTGCCTTTGTGTGTGCAAGCCATTCTTGGCAAACATTATTACGTTTTTAGCCTCTGTGGGGAACCTGGTTTGCATGTGTTTTAATGGTGTCTCCATGATAAATTTGGTAGTTTAGAGGACAAGATACACCTCAGCTTCTTTTTTTTAGGGACTCTGATTTTGATACGAATTGAGGGAAAAATATCCATAGGGGTTACTGTTTCTAATTACTGAAATACGAGCTCAGCGATATCTACAGATGCATCAACAATACACAATGAACATTTCATAAACACAAATAATGCATATGAAGCATTGCAACATAGAAAAAGTGCATTTTGTCCAAAGAAACAGTATCTGAATGATATTGACTCCTGGCATCAAATATAGTTTGTGAGAAGTAGCAACACCTTTATATGAAACATTGGGTCATCAAAAAAAACACAATATTTACTACAAAATGCAGTTTGCAGTAGTTAACAGCACCACAACATCACACATACATCTTACATCAATCTCATCAAGAACTGACAGAGAAAAATGATGGTTTTCTCAAAACATAATCCCTTAGCCTGCTCCTACCACATGCCACAGGATATAATGCACTTGTAATATGACGGATGGGATATTTGTCAAATTGGTGACAGAGTATCCTGTTTGCTGAAATGTAAATTATGCCCATAATGTAGAAAAGACAAAAGATATATGTGCGAAATTGGGATGTTGTTTGACTGGGGTGTGAGCCTTGGACCCGGGAGAGCTACAATCCCTTGCAGGGTGAACCACAAAAAGTCTCAACATTAATCTGTGAATAATCCTGGGTAGCTTGTCACAAAGAGCAGTCAGGCTTATCTAACAGGCAATGTTTAAAGTAGTTATGCAGCACACAAACAGTAATAAACACAACACAAGAAAAATTCCAAACTAATTTAGAGATATAGAGAACATTTTATAAATTATTTGACATCAAAATGACAAAAATTCAATCAGTAGAACCGATTTATGAATTTAAAAAGTTTTTGGTAAAAACTAGAGCCTAAAAGATCAAAGCACCAACCACAGACCTCTAGCCATGTGAGACTGAGTTAAAGTCTAAAGATATTGTCGACCGCAATGGAATTTGGGCAAAATTTGTCTGTCCTCAGTTTTTGTTTGTGTCCATCTGGGCACATTTAGATCTTCCTCAAAGGGTCCAGGACTGATAGGACACGTCTTGGTGGTTCAGGACTCATTCAGGCTGCGTCCAGGGCGGATTCAAGATGGTAGGAGCCCTCTGACTCTGAACAGGAGGCCAGCAAACTAGCCCTTGGAGTCACTTCTGGTAGTCCTGGGTGCAGGTGAAGTTGCAGGATTCAAGCGCAAGGCTGGCCTCTGAGGGTTCAAGGCAGGCTCCAGGTAGCAAGACAGTCCTTCCAGGTACAGCAGCAGTCTGACAGAGTGCACAGAAGCCCGTAGCATCAGGCTTTCCTCTGAGAGTCTTTCCACTGGCCCAGTCGTGAATTGAAGGGTGGATCTGAAGGTCCTACTTTTGTACCCAGGTGCCCATCTTCTGGAAGATAGGAGAAGCTTCTAAAAAGGTTGTTTGAAGTGTATGGAATTTCCTGACTCCCCTGCTCTGGCTCCAAGCTGGCTGCAGTGACAATACAAGGTTGTTAGGGCCATTGTGTGAGGGCAGGGCAGAGGCTATTGAGGTGCAAGTAAGGCTGTGCTCATCTCCGCCCCTTCCTGACAGCTGATGGCCCATTGAGGCACACCTAATCCCTCTATTGTGTGACTGTCTAGGATAAATTCACAAAGTCTAACTGTCAGCTACACCCAGTCATGTGGCCCAAAACAGGCCGCAGGCACAAATGGACTAAGGGCAGGAACATATCTACAGCCATGTTCACTACCATTATTTGTTATGGTTGCGCCACTTTTTCTGTGCAGCCAAGATGCAAAAAATGTGTAGATATTTATAGAGCCACACAATGGGCAATTGGCCAGCCTTTCTTTGGCTTTCTAAGGAAATGTAACATATTGCAGCTTCTGGTGCTGATTGTGCTACATTTATTTCGCGGAAATGTGCATGGGGTGGAGCATGGATGTTACCATGCATCCTCCCATGGATTTGACTTAGTCACAGATGTCTGAAGGTTTTTTATCTAGGATTGTGTGAAATCCCTAGGGCTCCCAGAGTATGGCACAACAAGGATAAAATATCATTTTCTGCAGCACGCATAGAAACAGAAAAATGTCTACAGCAATATTATTGATGCCGGAAGTTATCCCTTCCTGCACAAAAACAATCCTACCTATAGCACTGGTGCAAGTGTGCCTGTGCTGGAGCTAGGATGCCTGAAGTACACTAGCACTATAAGCGAGGAGAAGTGTTTGTCTCTGAGTAGACATGGGGCGTGTCTGTGTTCCCCTCTATCATGCAAAACAGTGTGACAAGTTGCCATCCTGAACTGCGTTGCCTGAATCTGGGCCATGGGCTGTAACTTTTAGAGTTGTGCTGCATTGCGGTATTATTTTCAAACGCAATGGAATGCAACACCTGTGCATGACAATGAGTTTCTTAAAATGACTCTGCATCACGCAAACATGTATTAGGTGTCCTTGCGTTGGTAAAAGTGACACAAAGCTATGCAAAGCAGCCACAAACACCAGGAAACAACACAATGTGCATGACGTTGGAGCAGAAAGTGTATGAAATCACTTTCACTTTCTTACTTTGCTTGATGGATAGTGTTTGCTGTTGTTTCTGAGAGAGGATCTGGTGTTTGTGTGCTTTTTGCAAATTGTTTGGTTTGTTTAAATTATTTTCTGTATTGTATGTGTGTAATTTGTCTGTAAGATGGTATGATGTATTGTCTTAGATTGTATGTCTGTCTTTTATGGGGTTTTATTGCAGTATACTATTTTTGAGGTGTTTTAGCAGTTTTATAGTTGTTCATAATAATTATTATATTGTTTGTTTCTATTTATGGTAATGAGAGAATTTCGACGGTAGGGAGGTATGGGCCTTTATTTGGCTTATAGTCACGTACTTCCCTCGTATGCTTGGGGCTTAAGGGAGTGTCAGACAAGGCTATGGTGTGACAGAGCGCAGTACCCGTTGGGAATGGTATGCAAGCACTTGCTCCCAGTCACCATGGTGAAGCACACTGTTCATCAGTTCCAACATTAATAGGTTGATGTTGTTTCCCAGGTGGCTGACCTGCTGGACCTTCTGGGATCAGAGATTGCTGGGCCTGTTGGTATGTATGTAAGGAAGGACTGTATGGAGAAATTAATGGCTCCTAGCTGAGTGGCAACATCACTGGTGCTTAATGTAGAAAGCTGCTATTGATCACTCTTGTGCATCATAACACAGGTAAGCAGACATCATTTCCATGGAGCCAAGAAATGGTGTCTCATCCTGTCTCTGCAAATCCCTTATAAGTGCTGAGACACCTCTGGACTCTTTCAAGGGTGACTAATAAAGTCTCCATCCAAACTTGAACTCTCCCACCTCACACTGCTGCACCCCTATCACTCTCCACTGTAAGCTGACATGGGGTCTTCGGGGTCCACAAAGGCGAACAGCTACATGATAAACAATCTGGGTTGGATCACTTGGAACCCCAAGTAAGTCTTCTTACCTTGCCAAGGTCAGAGAAGAAGAGTCAATAGTGTCCAGGAGTTAGCTGAATGTTTCTTCATCCCGGGGGGGCATGGAGGAAACGTTTTTACTTAGATTATTACAGACATTTAATTCACTCTCTCAAGCACAGGAATATTACAAGAATATTTAGTTACATGAGCATATGACCAGGTTGTAGTCTAGTGCAAAGTTTTTAGTGCGCACTGATGTTGATTCACAACCTCATTTTGTTATATAGCATGTAAGTGCAACAGCATACCATGTTGAGACACACATATATTAGTTATGCTGATACATCACAACACATCTCTAAGTTCAGACTTGTTAAGCATTTCTAAGCAATATTGGATGACATCTGTGTATGAACAAAATATGAATTCACATATGTCTTCATATCCTTTTGACATTGCTACACACCTGTATATTCTCTGCAGCTTATAGAGTGAGGAATAGTCAATTGATAGGGTCTCCATAATCTAATCATGTTCAACAGATGTAAGTCGAACATGCCATTATTGTAGTATTAATGATATATTGTGCCTCCACTTTTGCATTAACATTGTGTAGCACTCACATATCTATTTACAATATATTTCTGCATTTTTATTGAGCAATGAAATTTGAGTGTTAACATCAAAACATATTTATGAACATTGCACACACAAGCCTCACAAATTCCACTACGTGTCCTACACTTGCCATTCTTCACAAAACAGTAAAGCATCATGATGGATGATTGCCATTACAAACTATGAATACATTATGCTCACTGAAGCTTATCATACTTTCCTGCACTGCAGCACTGCAATCCACTTTGATTTCATAAATGAATTGTAAGATATTATCAGATGGAACCTTTTACACAACATTGAGGTTAGTTGTATATTAAGATGCTTATGGAATCTCCTTCAAGATATTGTATTTGAGGTGGATTGAAAGGCTATGCTCCCTCCCTTTCCATATCTGAAAAGGGCTTCCGATTAAAATCCTATACCTGCAGCAAGTATACATGTGGCATTTGTGAAGGTATAACATAATCCTGCAAACACAAACATGCCGGAACTGCAGGTGTAGAAACGGAAAAACCTTTAAGACCCAAAATCATACTCCATCACAAGCACCTGAGTGAGATAAACAAAATGTATTTAACATGCACAAGAGCCTCAGTTTGGTGCTGAGAGTTTGAATAGGCAGAAGTAAAACACAAGCATTTATAGTCACAAACAACACATTTTTATTTTTATTTGTCGTAAGTAACAGATCATGTCCCGGCAGATGGTGAAGAAACATTTTGTGCTCAGAAACTTACAGTACATCGTTATACAAGAATAGTTTGGAAACCACCCTAAGTGTGCGTAACAAGTCCCTCATACCTAATGTCAAACAGTTAACAATTACATTTACGCCCAAATGCATTCAGAATGGTCTACTTTAGCTGATGTTGCTGAATACAGTTTTGAGGTCTACAGGGTCTGTGGCCAAGGCAAGCAGGCAGAATGCATTAACGTGGAAATGTACTCTTTGTGCAAGCCTTGCAATGTGTTGCGTTACAGACAGCTTACTAAAAGCAAAGCACAAACTCTTATTAGGACTGCCACATGAGATCAAGCAATTAACATATATTTGTATATCATTTCCATCATCATTGAATTATCACAATGTCAAGTTATACAAAATGGATGCTACCACTGTTATCTAAACGTAGCTTCCAAGCAGGCACCCTTGCAATTTGAGGTATTGTTATGTTCCATATAGATATCCCAATATCGGCTCAGGTACTAATTGCACCTTTCACCTACATTGCCCTCGTATTGCACTACATAACGGTTCTTAGGACTAACCTGTTATCTAATTGGGGTAATGACTAGAGGACCTGGGGTTTTCTCCAAAAGGCCTAAGTCTCATTCATTATGCATGAGGATTCTTGTAATCACAGCTTAAAAGAAGGCACAACATCTCCTGCATAAAAACTATGTTCAAGGGTCATTCCTTCCATCATCCTAGTTCGACATGACACAGCGAGGATTATCCCCAGGTGGTATTACTTTGGGTATATATACACCATCTCTTAATAAGGTAGATAGAGGAGAAAATGATTTCCATGCCAAAACACTGACGTGACACGCTGAGACTCCTGCATGCAGATACTCCAGCTCGCAGTGGTCTGACATCCTTTGCAGGGTGTCCACCTCGAGACCAGAACGGGGTCGCACAGTCTGTCACTACAGGTAATGGGGTTCACTTTATCCTAGAATGATGCTTGGCCTCCACACCTACATACATACAAAGGTACATTTAGGTATATCTGGTTAGGGCTGCATCGTAGGAGTATGCTTTTATTGCTGTAATGTATTTTTATACTTCCCTGTATTTATCGTTTTAGCAAAAGAGATTTGTCTCCATTGATCTGATCAAACCACACAATGTGGCCGATACTGATTAGTAGGCATCGTTGGCTTCTCGGTAGCCGACGTTCTCCTCTTGCTATCATACAGGAAGTTCAGACTGAAAGACTAATAACATTCAAAGAATCATCAATTCGAGGTGAAGGAATTTCCAACAATGAAATGGAACTTGTTCATGTTCAAATTGAACATCAAAACTCGAGTGAAACACAAATATAAATTTGACAGAATACTGATATCTACATCAATATGCCTCAAAAAGAGACATCCGCAAGTTCAACACCACCTGCTGAGCTGCCAACAGATAGATCAAACTGCGTCTGGCTACTTATTCGATTTTGATACATTCTCTCTTGATCCCAGCGAACCTGAGACACTGCCAGCTCCCGTTTCCCATAAGCAACAACTTTGTGAGTTCTACACTTTTCTGAAAAAGACTTACTTAGTATCACCTTGGCTCCAACTCTGGATAATATCTGCAATATTGTTTTTTCTATACTGATTGGCCTAGTGACTGTCTTCTGCTTACTTGTGAATGGAAAATATCTCCAAGAATGCTCTGCAGTATTCAATGTGAGCCTGGTCTTGACACCACATACATCATCTCATTGTGAACAAAGAGACTTATTTTCCATGAACATTACAGCTGTTCCAATTCCTGATGGTATTGTTTGGGACAAAGTTGATTATGGTGTATTTGGCCCGACAGAACTTTTTAAAATACCACATTTATTTAAAATATCATTAAGTTATATCATTACCTTCTCTGACGATTGGGATTTTAAAACTGTCAATAATATGTTGTCTGATTTAGAAAATTCTGCAGGCATTTTCCAACAATGAAATGTTAGAAGACACATCTGATTTTAATAATATGTACTGTCATCATCGTTATGGCCATCACTTTTTACACAAATCAAGTATCCCTAGAAATGTTTACACATACCATCAATGGGAGCATTGTCCAACACCACCAAAAGGTAGTTCAAAAACTTCCGCACAGAAATTTTCATATTTTTCAGAGCTCAACACTTCTGACCCGACCTCCTTTTTCTATAAGGTTGCACCTACACCTGCACAGACAAAATATGATGACTAACACCAAACAGATTAATTCTGCATCCTTTGTTTGCCCAACTGTCTGAACATGGATTCGACTTATGGAAAGACACAATAGACACAAAATCGGTCTGGGGTTCTAAGGATTGGCAAGTTCAGGGTACAGAAGTACTATTTGGAGCATGCTTAATACTGCAACAAATTATATTTCTTAATGAAACTGCGCAACAGACTTCCTGTCTTGGACTAGCTAAGAAAAAAGATTTGAATACACCACGGTCCCCCTCACCTCACACATCAATTTTACATCACGTGAAGGGGATTCAGTAGATGATATCATGCAGTACAGTACATCAGACCCCCAATTAGAAGGGATGGTTAGTTTGTCCCACAGACACAAATAGATGTCAGTCAAGATTCAGGGGTACAACCGAAGGTTTCAGTATCCATAGGCCAGACCCACGGTAAGTACTGAGAGAACATTCAGGGTTACTAACATCATACAGTGTAGGGAAGTTGTGCCTTGATTGGCTAAAAACTTCGACTCTTTCCCAGGTGAAACAGCACTTATCCTTACTGTAAGATGAGGTGGATTTAAGGGACTTTTTATTAAGACCGCAAAAGCCACGTCAGTAACGTTTCTATTACGCTGTCTATAATGAAATCTGGAAAATCTCTCAACAAGGAGCTGCAGAGAGACTTCGAGAAATAGATAGATTTAACCCAGAGAAAGCGTTAGCTGTAGTTGATAATGGTATGACTACATTAATATTCTGGATTTATTCACTGGGCAACATTGTATCTTCTGCTACTGATATAATAGAAAAGGACTTATCCATTCTACAACATGTACATTCACAACTACGTTCTATTATGTTGTTAAGCTGGAAGCTGCGAACTTTGTGTGCTGGTTATGTGCCTTGGCGATTTATCAACAATACATCTCTATTTTCAGCAAACAATCTCGCTGAAAAACAGATTACAATGGCACAAAGGGGAGCAAAATTTACAATGCTGCGTATTGAAAAACTTGACAAGTTACCTTTTGCTGTGGCTGAGTCACTTTCCACAGAATGGTTAATTCATGGCCATATAACATTACCGGTCACAATTTTCTAATTTTAATATTGCCTAGAACATCGCCAGGCAGGCAGATATGAAGAGATAGGTAGGGAATTCATCAAGGAATCTTGGGAATTTACAGATTTCTATGCCGGAATGGAGACACAGAAGTTTTTCTTAGCGGTACAAACTGTAAGAGCGCTTTAAGTGGCTTTCTCATATGCCAGGATAATATGCTTCACGGGCCTGTAATAGTTCAGTTGCAAACTTATCCTGTCATTTGAAAGGGACCCCAGCTGCTGTGATTAATACTTTATAATGTGAGTTACTTGATGCTGAAGGATCAACGTTGTTGTGGGATGCTTCCGGGCATTACATATCTTGTCACTGTGAACTCCAGGGTTACTTGCTGTATGCAAGTATTGTTTCCACCGACCCACACAATCAAGGAGGCGCCATAATGGCCCTTCAGTGAATGTTTCCTTTATATGGTTTGATACTCTGCGCCGAATGAAAGCCATGCTTTTACAGCAAACCGTGCCCTTAACCTCCGCCCGAGAAACTTATGATCGTCAGGTTGCAAAGTCTTCGGCAGACATACAGGCACTGACACCAACAAATTGGCCTTTCCATTTCACAGAAATGGTACAACATATCTTTAACATGTCTGATACAACGGGTATTGTCCATCTATTTAAGACCACGGGTTCTGGACTGTTAAGCACCTTTCAGACAATCCTCGGAGTTGGTCCCAACTTTAAACACTCCGTATTCGGAAGCATTTCATGTTTCTAATAGCAGGTATCCAGATTGTCCTTTTTCTGTTGCGCAATGGACGTCCCAATCACCAAGCCGATGGAACGCATACTCTTGGAGTACCGATACCATGATTGCATGGTAATCCATCTGGGCACAACTCGACTTCGAGAACTAAGCGAGTCTTGGTTCTTGTCATTTAGACCAGTTTGTATCAACTGTATTCTGTCAGTACTCTGATGCCTGTTCTGAGGACAAGAATGTGTGTTGGATCTCTGTCTTACACTTCCTACAATTGCACCACCGGATGTTGATGCTTTACTGGACCCGATAACAGCCCATGTTCTGCAGTGTCCTCAGAGTATTCCAGTGCATATTCAGCATTCTTAGAGCCACCACAGGATGCTTCAGCTCCTGTTGGGAAGGATATTGGCTCCTCATCAAATACTCAGGCCTTGAATGACACTAGCGCCTTACTAGCAATGGCTGTGGTGAATACGGAGGAACATCTGTGCTCGATTGACCTGATCTGCGAGGTGTTGCAGGGATTGTCATCTGTGAATGCAGGCAACACCGATATTGTGCCTCCCAGACAGGAAACATAAACATTTGGCTCATCATGTGCTGGGAAAATGTGTCCTTTGTTCCAAAACAACCAAATTTGGAATTTTAAACAAGACATTTTAGTCTAAGCTACATGGCTTTCAGTCACTCTATGTTCAAACTATATCCACAAACGTATTCTAGATTTATATTGCCTGCTACCCATGTTTTCTAACATTTCTTAGACTTTTTACATTTTTAAGGACTATTTTTTATAGACATATTTTACGTACTATATTTAGCCGTACGTTAGAATTTTTAGTATGTCGTCTAGTCGGATGAGGAGTGGGTGTTATATTCCATATAGGTACCACAATATCGGCTCAGGTACTAATTGCACCTTTCCCCTACATTGCCCTCATATTGCACTACATAACGGTTCTTAGGACTGACCTTTTACCTAGGTGAGGTAATAACTAGAGGACCTGGGGTTCTCTCCAAAAGGCTTAAACCTCAATCACTATGCATGCAGATTCTTGAAATCACAGCTGGACAGCAGACCGAACATCTCCTGCATAAAAACTATGTACAAAAGTCATTCACTCCCTCATCCTAGTTCGACATGACACAGCGAGATATATCCCCAGGGGGCATCACTTTGGGTATATATGCACACCATTGCATGCTAAGGTAGAGAGAGGAGAAAAGGACTTCCCTGCTGAAACACTGACGCGAGACGCTAAGGCTACTCCATGCAGATACTCCAGCTCGCAGTGGTCTGACATCCCTTACTGGGTGTTCATCTCGACGCCAGAACGGGGTCCCACAGTTTCTCACTTCAGGTAATGGGGTTGACTTTATCCTAGAGTGATTCTTGGCCTCCACACCTACATACATGTAGCAGGGTTTCTGTTCTCCCACAGAACTGTGCACAGAGGATTGGAACCTCAGCGAATTAGGGTGACCCAAAACTCACCTTAGTACCCAACAAACCCCTTACCGAGCTAGCTACAGTGTCTCATTGGTCATAACCAACTCCCAATGTTTAGACAAACCAGAACATGAACTCACCAACCTCAGGTTACGTGGAACACATGAGCACTCTTTCGTTATACAGTCATTACAAACCAGAACATGGAGTAAATAAGAACACGTGAGCATTTGAAATGTTTATTTACTAATGCCGTCTTCTCAGGCGCAGTATCTTAGATAATACAAGTAAACATATTATCAGCAACAAAGCTACAAGCATAGTTACTAGTCCATAGAAAGCGAATGGTGACAGCATGTTACCATGCTGTAAATTAATAAGGGTTAACAACACTTATTTCTCACCCTCCCTAACTCGCATATTATATTAATAGCTAAGAAGGTCTCTTTGGGTTGAATTAGGGCGGGCCCATACCTCAGTGTCCTACAATGAAGGGATCACATCAGCATACACCAGCTCTCTCTTCATGCGAACAGCATCAAGTCTGTGTTTGTGCTTCAAGCAAAGCAATATCAAACCCGCCTAAAGCCCAAAGTTGGCAGAAGCTGCACTTATGTTATGTCTATGAAGGCGCGAAGATCAGACCTCATAACAATTCTGTATCGTGTTTTTCCTGAAACTTCAGCACTCTCTGTACAGACATAGTTTATTAAGCAAAGCTGATATCAGAGTAATAACATATTATTCTTGTGTAAACCACAACGACCTACTAGGTTGAAAGCTAAATCAACAATTAAGTGTCGTGTGCAGAAGCAGCAAAAGGAAAAATGGCGTTTAAACATGTAATGTGCCTATGCTAACTTAACGCATTATAAAGATATACAGTAGCTATATGACACCCCCCCATGATCCGAGGACGGATAAGATAAGACAAGATAAGGGCAACTTCATGAAAGCAGAGTTCAAGAACTGCGAGCCAGAAATATATCATAATTTTTTTTTATATTCTACTCAAGTCAATAGGTCTGGGAAATTAACCAATGTATTAAAATTCGCAAAAATATGTAAGCTGAAAGTCAAATTGCCGGATATAAACCATGGAAAAGGTGTTAGGACAAGACCGTATAAGCAAAATATGCCGCAACAGCCTCCAGCATGAAATCACCGTCTTCATCCGAAAACAGTTCAGCCATCCAATTCAAAAGTGGAAAAGAACATACGTGTTCCTCAAGTATTGGAGCCTCTATTACCATCAGAGGACAACTCGGTGGGTTCTCAAGAAAGCTCAGTTCCAAGAAATCCTGCGCTGCTGCGAAGAAGTCCCAGGGACCCATTAGTCCATGCACCGCTGCTAAGGCCATAATCCCTTCGTCAGAACAAACCAACTTGTGAGCAGTGATAGGACTCATCAGCTGATTAAAATCGACGTCAGGAGAAACCGGTCCGCAGAGACACAAATCAATGGCCCAATCAAAATCACAAGCCAGGCAGTGAAACACAGGTTGGACACAGGTGAAGTAGGAAAATCGAAATGATAATCCATATGCCGTGCTCAAGATCGCAAGCGGCAGCGAGCCAAAATATTCAAGCATTCGGTTGCGAAACAGCGGCAGCAGAGGCTGGGCTGCTCCTTCCACATGTGGGGCATCCATATTTAAGGAAGCAGAGAACAACTAGGACGCCAGCCGCTAGTGCCAGTAAAACCGGGAATCCACCAAACAGACTCGAGAAAATGGAATGAAAGAAACTAGGGATTACTCCAAATATTTTTTCAAATGAAGTCACAAGGCCGCTGCTAACTGTTTTAAAAAAATGCGCTAGCCCAGATGTCGAGGACGCGTTAAAGATAGAATGTATCATTTCGCCAAAATGCAACGGTAAATCAGTATTTAAAAGGGCCTGAACCTCAGTCCGGGTATTAGCTATGTGAAGCACGAAAGTTTCCCGAGCCGAACTCAAGGCCACTTCTTTCTGGGACAATAGAGCCCTCAGTCTAGTCATGCCGTTGAACTCTGCTTTCAAGGTTGGTATGCGTGGCCAAATGGAAACCTCCCTATTTTCATGTGTGGGTGGGTACAGGACATTTCTGCAGCAAACGACACGTTCACTTACTGTTACCACATAAGCTACACCTTTAATTAACCCGCAACAATCTTCATTATTCAAAAGTAAATAACTCCCGTTTCCTAACAAGGTAAAAGTCGGGGTAATTGCTGGTACAGGAGTGCCTTTTAAAACACAGGCCAAGTTTGGTCGGTCCTGGTTGCAAGAACCGTGTAATTGTATGTGTCTACACATTAACGAATGATCCGGAGTTACTGTACATTCCTCCCCATTTAGATAAACCTCTTGGCCGTCCTTCAAACATCTATACGTGAAAGGAAGGGACCATACTTCATGGAGAAAACCACTACCCAAAGGCTCATATCGACCTATGGCAACATATTTCATACAGTTAGTAAATTTATACAAAGCAAAAGGTAATTTTATCAGACCGTGGATAAGCCACGTTGCAGCTGAGGCTTCTGCCACAGAAAAAGGCAAGGACTCCAATTTCTCAATATGTAACATAGAAAAAGAAGCATCTCGCATAGAAAGCAAGCGTTGTTTGTCAGTTAAATTAAAGGGTGCAAAGAGAGAGGACACGTTCATGTAGCCCCATGGCACCTTGCCAGATTTAAGAGTTTGCAGGGTCCATGCAAATTGCATGATAGAACGTAATTGATTCTGACCATGGCACAAAACAGACACCTCATCATGCACAATATCCACTACAGAAGAAACAATGTTATCTAAAGTGTAAATGCGTGAAGAAAGCATGTTAATACTATTGTCTACCACTGCAAGGACTTTCTCTAGATTTCCTTGATCTATAGCCCTAAGTCGTGTTGCAGCCTCAATCTGCGATGTTTTCCAGATTTCATTGTAGACAGCATATATCCATCTTTTCGACCTACCACTAGCCGGGCCTTTTATGAAATCATTTAAATCTACATCATCATTTAGTTTTGCAAGATGTAATTTAACTGCAGATAATTTAGAATGTTTCAGCCAAGTTTGACATAATTTACCCACAGAGTAAGTTGTGACAGAATGCTCAGTTTCAAAACGTGAATCTGGTTTAAACTGAGCAAAGCCGTCAGACAAACCCAGAAAACGGCGCTGGCACGAATCAGCACTCTTGTGCCACACTAGCCAACCTCTAGGGTCTATACTGGATATGTTAAAGGAAGAATTCAGCAATAGGGTCTGTAATTCTCTAATCGAAAAATGAGTATGATTACTCCAGCCTGAATATTCCTCTAACTCGGGGATAGAAGGAAAATTTAGTTTTTTTAGCAGTAGCCAATCCAAAGCATGTCGTTTGTGAAATAGTAGAATTCTAAAACAAAATCTGATTCGGGATGAGACATGCACGGTGCAAAGCCTCAGCGCCTCGTACCTGCCAGAGTTTAGAACCCCAAACTGATTTTAGGTCAATTGTTTCCTTCCACAGTTCATAGCCGCCAATAGCCAGCTGATCAAGAAAGGACTTCGAATACAATAGTTTGGTATCGGTAAGTCTAACCTTGGACATTGGCTTCTGTGTCATTTTGAAATAAAAAGACTTGGGATTAGACTGATTGAAGTCAGTAAAATATGTGTACTTTTTCAGAAAAGTACTTGAACTACCCTGTGTAGGAGCTGGACAATGCTCCCATTGTGTATAATTCACAGTATTCCTTCTGGATGTTGTTTTATGTAAGAAGTGATTGCCAAAATGTTGAAAGCAAAATAAATCACCACAATTAGCAGATTCTAAATATAAATCTTCAGCATCAAAGGCAGCATATTATTTCAAATCAGAAAATAAAGACTCTACGGCCTGAACAACCCAATCATCAGAACGTATGTTTTGCTTCACCACATCCCCCATATTAACTCTAAGCACGTTAGGGACATTAACAACTTCCGTAGGGCCATGAATTTGAAATCAAACGGCATCCCACACAATCCCATCAAGGACAGGCCAAGCAGTGATGTTAACAAATGTTAAGTCTCTTCTCAGTCTATGTGCAGAATGCGATGAGGAAAGAGGAGCCAAAGTTCCATTAAGATGGTGAATGCATGTTCTTTCCTCGACATAATGTCCATTTACCAATCGGAAAAAATAAAATACAAAACCAATTGACATAAAAAGATATATCGAAAAAAGCACCAGCCAAATATATGTCCAAGGAGGAATTAAAAAATGTTTTTAAAATAAGGTAGTATAAACTGCAAAACGTGAAGGTTCCTTCGAGGCATTGGAAACAGAGTCAAAGGAAAATCTGGATTCTGTGGCCAAACGTGCTTGCAGGTCAGGCATGGACAAGTCAGTGGGGTAAGCATAGGCAATTTCATCATGGACTGTACCGGGCAAAGTACTTAATAAAGGACTGGAAATCGCAGGTAATTCAATGGGTACTGCAGTTTCATGATCAGTAGCAGTGGGCAAAACTGAATTTCTCACAATGGAAGGACAGGAAACAGCCGGTGTCATGCTAAGAATAATCGGCCACTCTGTGTATCTTGACATTGTCAATTGAAATAAACCTGTTTTCCTTACGACCAGGAAGTGGTGGTAATAGGACTGTTCTTGTGCCCTTCACTCCAAGCACTGGAACCGGAGCCCGATAGGAAGGACCAAATTCTTTCTTGTTCTCGATCTTCTCACGAACCAGTTCTCCAACTTGGGGTAGCCAGCCGACTACCGGGATCTGCAACGCAACATCCGACGTGGAGGGCAAATGTACCTTTGCAAGACTGTCTCTGGTCTTTTGTAGATTCTGTAAAACAGCGCAATGTTCATCTGCGTCAAAGGAAGTGGTGCGAACCACACAGTCTAGACCGTCAAGGTCAGGGACGTACATCTTGATGCCAAAGAGCATTTCGTATGGGGTCCGCCCACCCAGAGACCTTCTAGGGAGATTATTAAGCGCACGCTGCACGCCATTGAGGTGGGTCAGCCAGTTTCTGCCAGTGCCTATAACTCGAGCTGTCAAAGATTGCTTTAAATCACGGTTCATTCGCTCCACTACACTGTTACCCTCAGGTCTGTAGGGTGACGAAAACTTGACTTGGACCCCCAACGAAGTCATGGCATCCTTATACGCCTTAGAGGCGAAAGCCGGACCCTGATCCGAATGGAAGGCACCACAGGCAAAAATCCCTACAATGACACGCAAATCTCTAATGACAGTCCGTGAATCAGCGCTGCGATGGGGCCATACCCACACAAAGCGTGTGCATGAATCAACTGCTACTAAGATGTACTTATACGCAGTATCAGATGAAAAAGGACCGCAGTGATCTAAATAAACACAACCTAGTGGTTTATTAGAAATGTACAACTGTGTCTGTGGCGGACGCGTGGCAGTTGAAGGTTTAATCTGCTGGCAAATGTCACAAAGAAGGACATAATCAAGCGTCTGTTTGTACAGTCCCCGCCACCAGAAGCGTTGTTGTAATTGACTTACAGTGGCCGAGACGCCCGCATGCGCAGACGCTACACCATCATGTGCCGCTGTAATCAAGTCAGCCCTGCGGTCTGAGTTGGGAATCAAACATTCTCCAACATCAGGAATTTTCACAAAAGGAACCTTTTCGGGACTTAAGTCGTATGTGTACTTCGAAGGGAACCCCATAGGATGTTTACCTCCCTTCTCAGTGGCAGCAACAGCCGCCAAGATGTCACTATCAATCTTAGTCTTGGACCTAGTAACTGCCGCAACCAAGTATGTAGATACTGCTAATTTCGCCGCCTCATCAGCAAGCGAGTTACCGACAGCGTGAACCCCAACACGCTGGTGGCCAAGAGTATGAATCACATAAATGAGCGGCAACTTAGCCTTAAGTTCTGCCACTCGAACCCAGATCAACTTGTGTTTTATTGTGCTACCCTTGGAATCACGAAAGTCATTCTGAATCCAAAAGAACAAGTTTTCATTGTAAGACTGGACACAGTAGTAAGAATCACTTACAATAAGAGTAGTAACACTAAGATCAGTGTACTCCAACGCTAGTAAGAGAGCACGAAGCTCTGCCAATTGTGCGGTGCAATCGCCCAGTGGCAACGTGTGCACTTCCCTGGAAATGAACTCATTGTCCAACATAGCACCGACCACAATGGCGCATGCGGAAACGTAGGTGTGTTTAGACCCATGCGCAACCTGCGCCGAACCATCAGTGTAAATGATGCAATGGAAGTCCTCCAAAGGTCGCATAGCCAGAGGAGCAGGATGAACGAACTCATACTGCAAGTACTCTTGTGACCGTAATGAGGCGTCAAAAATAAACGTGACATCCGTGGACGTCAAGGACGCAGCCCATTGAATCCACCGAGGGTGCAAAGCTTTGGAATTAGGTACACTGGCTTTCGTAACTGCCTCCAAATGAGGACAGGGTGTTACAACCAACAAGCGTTTCCCTTGTGACAGAGCCCGTTCTTTAAGAATAGCCATCTGTACAGCTGTTAAAACTTTTTCCACAGTGGGAAACCGCATCTCAGCCGAAGTGTACAAGTGTGACTTGTAAGCAATAGGTACTGTGTCTCCTTCATTAAAAGTGAGGTACGTAAAACCCACCGTCGCAGGGGCAATTCTTAACACTAGGTTTATGTGGTTATCACGAGTCAGTAAAAATTTAGAAGCGAGCAGATCATCCTGCAAGGACTGCAAGATGGCTGAGTGCTCAGGCAGCCAGCATGATTTGGAATAAGTTGGTTGTATCAGAGCATACAGAGGCTTGATACGCTGGGCATATTCCGGAATGTATGTCCTTCCGAAATTTAGAAAGCCCAGCAAAGACTGTAATTTTTTCAGTGTTGTAGGAGCGCGCAACTGAGCGCATTTCTCCAAGAAGTGAGGAGCCAATCCTCTACCTTCATTGTTGAGCTCATAGCCCAGGAACAGCACTGTGTACTCAGCAATGTGCGATTTTGCAAAGTTAAATTTGTAACCCATGTCAGCAAAGGTACAAATAATTGAATTTACCCGACACAGATGCATCCAAATTTCGTCGTCTGTGAGATAGATGTCATCCACATACGAACAAGCATCTGTGTCGATACTCTCCAAAAGGGAGACTATACGCGCGGTAAAAATACCTGGACTATTCTTATAGCCCATTGGGAGACGCCGGAATTGTTTTTGGACCCCAGCGCATGTAAAACTGGTCCATTGGGAGCTTAAGCCATCCAAACTATGGGCATAGAAACCGTTGGAAATGTCAAGCGTTGTTTTAAAACGCTTACGCACTAGACTATCCACTAAGGCAGAGCCGTGAGTATTCTGTACTGCACAGTTACGGCAATGCGAGTTTAAATGCCGGTAATCCAATACCAAATGATATGAACCGTCAGGTTTGGACACAGTAAAAAGAGGGTTATTCATCGGTGACACACATGTTTCAATAACTCCCTGATTATCCAATTGTTCAAGGATTTCCGCGACGGAAGATTTTGCCTCACGCCGAAGGGGATATTGAGGTTGAGGCTGCGGCTGAGACCGCAACGGAATTTCGTGGCAAGGCGACAATTTATCCCAACCACATTGGTTACGGTACAGAGCCGGTGCGAGAGCCCGAGCCCACTCTTCTGCAAAATGCTGCGCATGCTCTTTCGAGACAGTGTTCGCGAAACTGGGAAGGATTACCTCCTCCCCTCGCGGCGCCGCGAGCACAAAAGGTGGGGGCCAGTCAGCCTCCGAAAGCAAAATATCATATGTAGACGAAAGATTTTCCCAAAACACCCCCTTTACAGTACGCTGTATGTCACCTTCAATTAACAGGACAATTTCATAAAGTCGCTCAGGGGGAGCAAGTCTCGTGTCTGCTGTTTCAATTACAACGTAGACATCAGTCGCTGTCACCCTCAGTAGAGGACGCAGC
This sequence comes from Lissotriton helveticus, assembly GCF_964261635.1. Taxonomy (NCBI): domain Eukaryota; kingdom Metazoa; phylum Chordata; class Amphibia; order Caudata; family Salamandridae; genus Lissotriton; species Lissotriton helveticus. Next base: position 1,481,198,637 of record NC_136067.1, on the reverse strand, counting down.
GCCTCTCTGACTATGGTAATCTCCGCCGCGCTGTCCAGAAAGGTAAGAGCCCACGTCAGATTCTGAAGCCGCGTTCTCACTATCTGTGGCATATCGATGCGCTGTTAAGGCTGCGACTTTCTTTTTCGCAAACTGCGGTCTCTTTGGCGTAGAATCCTCCTGCTTCGCTGCGCCGTCAGTCTGGCGGGGCTGGCCACGTCCCTGTTGGCCACCACGTCCCCGTCCGCCTCCTCCTCCACCGGTCTTCGGGGCCGATGAGTCCTGAACGGAACGAGGAGAGCGTTGATCAGAGACCTGAAATCGATCAGGTGATTTAATCATCGCGCGATCGCGCAAATCATAAACTTTTTCTGTCGGCGCAGGAACTTGTGGTGCAGGATAAGAATCCAGAGTCTGCTTTTGTTGCTTCCCCTGTGTCTGTTTTTTAGGCCAATTTTGTTTTTTGGACTTGGGTTGGACATCTGCCGCAGCAGACTGTCCTTGTGGTTGTTTTTTCTCCTTAACTGAAAAATATTTCAGACCCCTACTTGTGCGGCCAATAGTTTTATATGCAGCCACAACTATCTTCGCTAACTGTCTGGGTTTATCGGCATCGGGCAGAGCAGCCAAAGCATTCGACACTTGAAAGTTCACTGCATCTCCTTTAATATTGGAGAGTATGAGATCGCTTACTATCTCAAAAGAACCACACAGGCGCATACCCAATTCAACCGCTGCCTCCGGTCCGTGATCATCCTGAACACGCTTAACGATCTCAGGCAGTGCGGACATAGACGGGGTACCGAAACACCTCGTATAAACGGCCGCAAAAGTCTTTCCCCAGCTTTCACAGTCAACGAGTTCAGGAGTTAAATCCTTCGGTAGAGTGATCGTCAACATTCTATGTTTATCAGCAGGAGTAGAATTCGGAAACACAGCCTCCAGTTAGTCAAATTTCTCGGCAAGACAGAAAGGGAAGTCATCGTTATCAACGGGACGCTGACCAAATACCGAATTGACCATAACCGGATTGAGCCGTAAACCACCACGTTCCGTTTGAACGGCCGGACCCCCCGGGGGACCACCCGGGAGATGACGACCTATGTATTGCACTAATGCACGAATCACAGCAATCGAGACAACATGTAGTCTGCGAATACCCGCAAGGGGACAAGCGCCGTGATCCGGGTGCGGGGTGAAGCCACCCAAAGCAGGCCAATTCGTACCTGGAATGGACAGTGGACCTAACCTCGCAGCGGACAAAGAGTGGGGGAGGGCGCCATCAAACCAAACGCGATGCTGCCAATGATCAATAGGTATCTCCAGTGCCCTGTACGGTGTATATTCAGCCGGTACAGGAGAGGGTGTGTAGGCGTGGAACAAACCAGAAGTTGCGTCCACTGCCGGAAACGTTACCCACGAGTAAAACAGTTCGAATGGGTATGCCGGATCCGCACACACCACTAAAATCACAGCCATGCCCTCCAACGGACCTGGTATGTCTGTAGATGGGTGCGCACCGCAACGCGACTATGCTGCACAATGGCCACAGCCACAGCCATGATTCCACCAGATCTACTGAAAAACAAAGTGAACTTTGTAGCACAACTGGGTAGCAATTCAAAGAAACCGTTTAGAAAGAATCAAGCTTGAAAAAAGACCTATTTCAAAAAACAGGTAGGTTTCACCGACACCACCGTTTTCCGGAAACGACAGTGAAGGGGTTAAGGTTTGAATGATATACTACTCGAGTGCCATGATATTCGACCACCAACGTACGGGCGCCATGTAGCAGGGTTTCTGTTCTCCCACAGAACTGTGCACAGAGGATTGGAACCTCAGCGAATTAGGGTGACCCAAAACTCACCTTAGTACCCAACAAACCCCTTACCGAGCTAGCTACAGTGTCTCATTGGTCATAACCAACTCCCAATGTTTAGACAAACCAGAACATGAACTCACCAACCTCAGGTTACATGGAACACATGAGCACTCTTTCATTATACAGTCATTACAAACCAGAACATGGAGTAAATAAGAACACGTGAGCATTTGAAATGTTTATTTACTAATGCCGTCTTCTCAGGCGCAGTATCTTAGATAATACAAGTAAACATATTATCAGCAACAAAGCTACAAGCATAGTTACTAGTCCATAGAAAGCGAATGGTGACAGCATGTTACCATGCTGTAAATTAATAAGGGTTAACAACACTTATTTCTCACCCTCCCTAACTCGCATATTATATTAATAGCTAAGAAGGTCTCTTTGGGTTGAATTAGGGCGGGCCCATACCTCAGTGTCCTAGAATGAAGGGATCACATCAGCATACACCAGCTCTCTCTTCATGCGAACAGCATCAAGTCTGTGTTTGTGCTTCAAGCAAAGCAATATCAAACCCGCCTAAAGCCCAAAGTTGGCAGAAGCTGCACTTATGTTATGTCTATGAAGGCGCGAAGATCAGACCTCATAACAATTCTGTATCGTGTTTTTCCTGAAACTTCAGCACTCTCTGTACAGACATAGTTTATTAAGCAAAGCTGATATCAGAGTAATAACATATTATTCTTGTGTAAACCACAACGACCTACTAGGTTGAAAGCTAAATCAACAATTAAGTGTCGTGTGCAGAAGCAGCAAAAGGAAAAATGGCGTTTAAACATGTAATGTGCCTATGCTAACTTAACGCATTATAAAGATATACAGTAGCTATATGACAGTACATTTAGGTACATCTAGTTAGGTTCGCATCATAGGAATACGCTTTCATTACTGTCATTTATTTGAATACTTGCTTGTATTTATCGTTTTAGCACTATGGTAGAAATCTACTATCCTTTTACTCTGTTAGTGCTTATAATCATCTATTCCAGTTATTGTCTAGTGATTGTGTCAGCACTTCTATTTTACACTAGAATGACGCT